>NW_022589705.1:87814763-87928864 GCF_004348235.1 Phoca vitulina
CCCCCCCCCCCCCCCCCCCCCCCCCCCCCCCCCCCTCTTTTTTTTTTTCGACCCCCCCCCCCCCCCCCCCCCCCGCCTCCGGGTCAGAGTTTGGTCAGAGTTCTGTGCTGGGCAGAGTTGCACACTCTCCTCCTGGGGCCGGATCCATGCAGAGGAGGGTTTTTATGTCTGTAATTATTTGTATTTGGCCAGTCTTCCCCGACAGACCCTCAGCTCCCCGAGGGCAGGGGGTCCGATGTTCTGGTCGCTGCAGTGCCCCTGTCCCCAGAACGGTGCCTGGCTCAGACGACCTTAATAGGTCGCTGATAAATGAGGAGGTGGAAGATCGCACAGTGTGACTCAAGCCGGGAAAACGCAGAGAGTGAAGACTGGGAGGAAAGGTACGGAAGGCCACAGGATTCGCCCCCTTGCTTTGTTTTCTAGTTTCCGGACTTGGGAAGGCGTGTGTCTTAATTTTGTAATTAGAAAGAAGCCCATATCTGATGCAGAGACAGCTCGGCTGCTGGTCTGACCAACCTCACTCTGGGTTTGGCTGAGGCTTGTTTTACTTCTGCTCCCACGCTTCTCCTTAAAATTTAAAAACAAACCCTGATCACCCCCTTAGGAGAAACTTCCATGGAAATCAGCAACCAGCTGCTACCTTCCACTTTTGCTTCCCTTCTTGGACCCGATTTCTGAAAGAAGATCTATCATTTTGGTGGTTCCTTTTGGGAGGTTCTCCCCACTCTGGAAGTCTCCTGAGATACCCTCAGGAAGGAAGGCAGAGGCAAAGAGGTGGGTGGTGGTGTGCCTCCACCGTCAGACTAGGAGCACTTCAGGGCAGGGCTGTGCCTCCTCCATCAGACCGGGGGCTCCCCAGTACAGGGACTGTGTCTCCTCCTTCAGCTTCTAGATGTCTCTTGCTCTAGAAGCACCTCCTTCCTTCTTTCCCTCCCCTTCTTTCTTCTCCTTTTCTCTGTCCTCCTTTTGGGAGCCCTTCCCTGCTGTCCTGAGTGAAGGTCAGCCCTAGGCACGTGGGGGTCCAGCTGTCTGCTTGGCACGAGCCTCTGCAGCCTGTCTGCTCAGGAAGGCCAGGCAGTGGGCCCTGGCTGTCCTTGTCCACGTGTCCCCTGCCCTCCACCCTGCCCAGCCCTTCTAGCCACAGGTGGAATCACATTCACCCTGGATGAACTCAGCCCCAGTAGCTATGATCCCTTGGGGCTCCCTGCCCTGGCCTCCCATTCTACCTGCTGGGGCTCATGATTACAACCCTGGTGCTGCCTGATTCCTGTTGGGTGCAGCCATTGTTTCAACTGCCCTGTCCCCAGCCAGCCGGGAAATACCTCCCGGGCAGGGGTCCCCAGTCAACCCGCAGAGCCTCTGTGCAAGGTAAAGAGAGACTTTTGTGTCATTCTAAGGAGGCGCCTCACAGCTCAGCTTGGAAACACGGCTGTCCTTCAAAGAAGACCCCTCTGAGGGCTCAGGGTTCTTTCAAGAGAAGCTCCCATGTGCAGAGCATTTCTGGAAGCTGTTGTCAGAAGCAGACCACATTCAGGCCTTAGTAATCGGGACAATGGTGATCATGGCGCTCACCATGACGAGAGCAGCCATGGCCAGTGCTAATGGAGTGATTTCTGGGGGCCAGGCACTGTGCTTGGCAATCGGGTCACACTGCTGGATTGTCCAGAATGGTTTCCCACTGATCTCCGAGTAAAAGACTCAGCATCGTGGTTCTACATGTTCTCCCCATCCTTCTTCCCCCACCTCAGGGCCTTTGCATATGCTCTTCCTGCTGCCCAGACTGCACTTCTCCAAGATACCCCCATGGTTCACTCCTTCACCTCCGTCAGGACTCTGCTCAGTGGTCACCTTTGCACGGAAGACTTTTCTTTTTTTTAAAGATTTTATTTATTTATTTGACAGAGAGAGACACAGCGAGAGAGGGAACACAAGCAGGGGGAGTGGGAGAGGGAGAAGCAGGATTCCCGCTGAGAAGGGATCCCGATGTGGGGCTCAATCCCAGAACCCTGGGATCATGACCTGAGCCGAAGGCAGACGCTTAACGACTGAGCCACCCAGGCGCCCCAGGGAAGACTTTTCTGACCAAACTCTATAAAATTGCTGCTTGGCCTCTCCCCTGGCCCCCAATCTCTAGTGATTGCCCCTGTTTTCATTCATCATTTTCACATGACATCCTCTACATTGTGCTTATTTATTTTGTTTTGTTTGTCTCTTCCTGCTAGAACATGAGCTCCACGAGAGTTTAGCTGGCTTTGTTCTCAGCTTTAACCCAGGGCTACATGTGGGTCTACTGCACAATCAAGGCTCAATAAATATTTGTTGAATGAGTGAGTGCCCTTACATGGTCGGCATGATTAACCCCGTCTTACACATGAGGAAACTAGATGACCAGCCCATGATCAAACATCCAGGGTCTATTTAGCACCTCCCGTGTATTAGACTCTGGGGCACAGAGATGAGCCCCTGCCTTAGAGAAGTTTCCTGGCCGGTGGGAGAGACAGATCAGTAGGCATGTATAATCCAGTGGGCTGTGTGCAGGGCTGCAGGCATGCATAGTGCCCTGTGGGAACACACAACCCAGCCTGGGGCATCAGTGAGCGCTTCTTGGAAGAGGTGACGCCTGAGCTGAGTCTTTAGTGATGACTAGGAGTTTGTCAGGTTGGGGGAGGTAGCGGCTGAAGACTGAGGTGCTGTCCAAGCTACACGAAGCAACAGGATGTGCAAAGCCATCCAGATATGAGAATGTGGGGCTTTTGTTTGCCTTTTTGCCTGAGAATTTATCCATCTGGCCAGGGTGGGAAGGAGAAGGCAGGAAGTGGGGGTTGGGGAGAGCGAGATCAATGAGGCTGGGGGATCAGGAGTGACAGGGTGGGGAGCAGGTAGATCACCCAGTATCCCGAGGGCCATGCTAAGGAACTTGGGCCCCATCCCCTGGGCTTGAGAAGCCTGTGGTAAGGGAGGGGGCCTGTCAGGCCTGGGGTCTAGGCTGGTGACTGTGGAGAGGTCAAATGAGACTGGGACAGGTGGGAGGCAGGTGAGCCAGGAGATGGGACAAACTTCAAAACTAGGAAGGAGGAGGCTGGCGGGCACCCTGGGTGCCTGGGCTGGCCAGGGGCACATTCTCCACAGCTGCAGCTCATTCTGACCCAAGGCAGCTTTTCCCAAATTGCCAGTCCTCCTGGGCCATGAGATTTTAGCTCCAAATGACTCTTGGATGGCTCTGAAAATCGGCGTCATTCTTCTTGGAGGATGGGGATATGGAACCGCAAAGGAACGGGGTGCCAACTCCTAGGGCCCCTCCCAAAATACAGGCTAGGGTGACCCAGGCTCTGCCAACATCCCTAGGATGCATGATGTGGCATGGGGGTAGAGACCCTGGACACTGGTCCCCTACAGGCCTGGGTCCACATTTCTAGGTCCGTCTCTGAACCCCTGCTTCCTGGGTATAAAGTACACACGCTGTTTCATTGGGGTAGCGTGAGGACTGAATGAGGAGATGCGTAAAGCACTTGGCACATGTCTGGCACGTAGTAAGTGATGAAAAAAGGATCATTTTTACTTTCACTCTTAGTTGCCATCATTACCTTAATTGGCATTATTTGCGGAAGGAGATTTACTTTAAATTTTTTTTTTATTATTATGGAGAATTTTGCACACTCGTGAAAATGCACAGGCTGTCCAAGGAGACTCCATGGACCCAGCCACCAGCCCCAGCAACCACCAACCCCTGACCAGTCCTGCTCTACCCACGCCCCCATCCACCCCTGTCCTTTATTCATTTAAAGCAAATTCAAGCATCCCATTATTCATTCGTAAATGTTTCACCACCATCACTGTTAGTAATGCACAAGGGGTTGCTCATAAAGTAACGACTCTGTCCAGGAAGGGCTCGTGGATGACTGGCTTCTTCTGGTTCAGGCTCATGCAGAGAACCTCCGACACTGGGATAAACGCTGCACCTGACACCCCGGAGCCCCGCGCTGGGAGGTGGGGAGTGCAGGAGCGGAGAATAGATGCCAACAACCCTGACCACCCCATGAGTAAGTCCTGCCACCTCCTTATAGATAAAGAGACACTTATGTTCAGGAACTGGGCTGCGAGGAGATGGTAAGTTTTAGAGAAGCTGTACATGTTTGTTAAGAAAAACAAAACTCCAGGGGCACCAGGGTGGTACGATTGGTTGAGCATCTGACTCTTGGTTTCAGCTCAGGTCATGGTCTCGGGGTCGTGGCTCCACTCTCAGTGTGGAGTCTGCTTGGGATTCTCTCCCTTCCTCTCCCTCTGCCCCTCCCGCTCGTGTGCGCGCTCTCTCTCTAAAGTAAATAAATAGATCTTAAAAAAAAAGAAAAAGAAAAAGAAAAACAAAACCCCAACAAAACCACAAGTCCCAGGGAGCGTGGGGCAGTAGGGAAGGCGTGGGACATGAGGTCAGAGGGCACGTGCTGGGTTCCAGTTCCAGCCCAGCGCCCACTGGTCCTGTGGCTTGGAGCAGGTACCGCCCCCTCTTGGGCCTCAGTTTCCTTCTCTGTCAAGCGCCCGGTCCTGGGAAGGGCCAACGGACTCCGTCCACTGAGTGGTGCTGGGAGAATCGCTTGGTATTCAGAGCCGGGCTGCTCGTTGTGACTTTAGGCAGAACAGCTGACCTGGCAAATTAAGTTGTAGCTGAATGAAAAGGGAGATGTGTCTTATTCGGCCAATTACATGATAGATGGTTTGGGACGTGGTTTGTGTAATTAAATCTATAACCAATTGTGGATCTATCACTGCTAATGCTGCCACTGTCGTTGGAGCCCGGTATCAAAGTCGGGGAGGAGGCAGGTCACTCGGCTATTGTCTGCCCTGGGTGCCCTGCGCAGCCTGGCGCAGCCCCTGGGGCGAGTCTGGGCCTGCTCCATCCTAGCTGAGTCCCCGAGGGCAAGTCACTGCACCTCTCTGGGCCTCGGTTTCCCCAGATAATTCCTGTCCAGCTTCTTCACATGGCTGTGTAGGTTACCCCAGGGCATCCCATAGAGAGCTCTGAGGGTTGATCTAACTCAATTGTTCACTCAACAAGGATTTATTGGGTGCCCATGGTGAGCTTGGTGCTGGGCACAGTGCTGGGTGTTGGGTCCCATGTTGAGAAGACAGATGGCGCTCTTGACCTCATGGAGTTCTTGGCCCAGGGATGAAGGCAGGCATTACCTGGATTAGTTCCAGGGGCAGGAGGCCTTGGACAGGCCCATTTAACTTAGTCTGGGGCTGTGAAGCATTCCCACTCCCACCCCCCACCAAGGATAAGTGGCAGTGAGCCAGTGAGAGGAGCTGGGGGCAATGGTGGGGGAGTAGCATGTGCAAAGGCCCTGAGGCAAGAGAAAGCCTGGCTAAAGGGAGTTCCTTGTACAGAAGCAAGTGGGAGAGTGACTCAGGATGAGCCTGGGAGAGGGATGCCGACCCTATGAGCGGGGCCTCAGAAACCACGTTATGGGGTTCAGGGAGCCACAGACCTGGGAAGGAGCAGGAGTAGATTTTGTTTCCATAACACTCCTCTGACTGCTCTATGGAGAATGGGTTGGGGTGAGGGCAGGAGGGGAAGCTGCGAGGCAGTTGGGGTGGAGGAGTCTTTGTAGTGCCTGAGCGACTGATGATGGTGGCTTGAGTGGATGGGTGGTTCCAGAACCCTTTTGAGGCAGAGGTGGCAGGGCCAGCTGGGGGCTTGGGCAGGGCATGCAAAGGACACGGGGGCATCGAGCACAACTCCCAGGTCTCTGGACAGAGCGCTGGGTGGCAGAAGTCATCCTCAAGGCAGAGAAGCTGAGGGTGGGGGAGGAGAAGACTCTGTGCCAGTCTGGATCTCCATGGCATCCAAGCCAGCGAGGAAGGTGGCAGGCACAGAGTGTGTGGTTCAGAAGAGGCAGGAGGCAGGGACAGAAGCCTGGAGTCATCAGTAAGCAGGTGGCATAAAGCCATGCCTGTGGGTGAAATCACCTAAGGAGAAAATGTAGCTCGGAAGACATTCCTGACCCGGTCCTGAAGGCAGAGGACTCTCCAGTCACGGAAGCCCAGGGAAGAGTGTCTCAGGGGAAGGGAGCCCTGGACTACACTGGGGATGATGGACACGCAAGGGCGCCTACTGGATTTGGCAATGTGGGGGCCACTCAGACATGGCAGGAGCTGCTTGTTGGGATGGTGGGGGTGGAAGACAAAAGCTGATTACAGGAGGGTCGAGGGAAGGGCCACAGGGGTCCTGGGCAGGTGTTTTGTGGACAAAGAGAAAGGAGAATGTTTCTGAATGCAAACAGGAGAGATCTGGGAAAGACAGACACTTGAGATGTGGCAGAGACATGGGGTGCCGCATAGAGGGGGTCCCTGGGGAAACCCAGGGTCCAGGTGAGAGACTGGCCCGCAGTGCATGCGCACCCATGTGTGTGTGTGTGTGTGTGTGTGTGTGTGTGTCTGTGTCGGTGTGGGGGGCGCTTTCTCCTCTGCAGGAGGGCCTGGAGCAGGGGAAATGCCTCTGGCCAGAGGAGGGCTGTTGGAGAGAAGGTGTGGAGCTTGGATCCGACGCTTCTATTTCTCTGGCGTAAGGGGCAAGGCAGGGAGAGCGAGCCGAACAGAAGATGGAGAATAGAAGATATGAAAGGTCCTTGGGGAGGAGGAGGCGCTCTGTAGATGAAATAAGGTGTGAGTTTTTAGGGTAGTGGATTTCCCGGGGTGTGCCACTGCTGTGTTGACCTTCTCATCCCACAAAGACCACCCTACCTGTGCCTGGAGCTGCCGTGCCTTGGCTTTCAGATTTTTCCTTGCATTTAAACTTCTTTAAATACAACCTGACGTGGGGCCTCGACATATGTGCTGACAAAAGTAGCGCTGTTCTGATGGTGGAAGCTGCCTGCCAGACTTGGCCCCCCTCCTTGCGGTGACCCCGCAGCACCCCCGGGAGGTCTGGGGCTCCTTTAGACCTGGTGAGAAGCCCACTGGTGTAGGAGTCAACTGTGTGCTGGGGCAGAGCTCTGGGCCTTGATTTCCTTGTCTGTGAAATGGGAATCATATTATGAGAGTGAAGATAGAAGCCTGGACCACATGATGTGTGTGTGTGCGTGTGTGTGTGTGTGTGTGAACCCCACTCAAACTTCCACCATTTGATGAAGTTCCACAGCACTTTGTTCTGGTTCTCTGCTTGGTGGTCACTCATTTGCTATCTTAGGTTGTCAGAATCGGAATTTAATCCCGGTCTGAGTCTAAAGCCTGTACCAGGTAGATGAGGCCAGGTTTTCATGTCTCATCCCAGCACAGTGGCCCGTGGAGCTGGTGCCTGAGCAGTCTGTTGGGACAGATGGATGGGAAAGGGCACCAAGGGTGGATTTGCGCAGATGGACAACAGCCCCACATTTGCTGCATGCAGGAATGGAGACAGGGTGGGTAGACCAGTTGCCCGGCGTTGTCTGTCCACTACCCTCCCTCCACGGAGCATTGTGCAAGAACAGGGCTATGGTGAGAGTCCATCGACTGAATTAGCCATGAGAAGAATGCAACTGCCTCTCTCCACGCAGGCTTGCCCCGAGATGGCTGCCTCTTGGCGACCATGCTGTGATGGAGACATGCAGCATGGGCTTTGGAACCCAACAGACTTTGGTTCTCAGCTTGACTGCTTACAAGCTGTGTGAGCTTCTATGGACCTCAGTGCCCATCTGTAAAAGGGCAAGAATCACAGTACTGATGCTGGCAGTCCGGGTCCGAGGACCCAGAGGGGGTCCCGCAGGAATAGTCAAGAGCGTCCCTGGCTGCACGGAGGATAGAAATCAAATGCGAGCCAGCAGGTGGTGAGAGCAGAGTTTATTGAAGGTGCACAGAGGGAGCAGGTACAAAGTGTCTAGGAGACTCAGAAAGGGAAGGAGAAAGCTTCATCTTTGCTCAAGGTCTGGGGGTGTTTATTGAAGACGGTGGTCTTCAAAGGCATCCAGGGATCAGTTAGAACAAAGATGAGGGCCCAGGTATTATTCCTTGGAGCCCAGGGGCCTTGGCGTTGAGATGTCTAGTCTCAGACAATGTGCACGTGATGGCTTTGTCTGGTCATTCTCACTGGTCCTTCCTTAGGTGTTACCTGTTCTAGAGAAATCACTAACTCCTTTTCCCTTGCAAAGAGGACATACACTGTTTGCATTCTGAGGCATGTGTCCAGTGGGGGTGCAGGTCCTAGCAAGCTGAGAAGCAGGAAAAGGAGCAAAAAGCAGGTTTGTATGGAGCCCTTCAGTTTCCCTGTCTCATCACGTCAGGTGATTCAGATGCACGATGGGAAAACAAAAGTTGCCTCTTATGCCCCTGAAGCCAGCTGTGGCCACTTCTGTTTCCTCTAGGGAAGGAGGGGGCAGAGTTCATGTCTGGGGGAGAATAAATCTCTGCACTGAGGCCTTCCTCTTAGGCCAAGAGCCAAGCCAAGAATTCCAAGTCCAAGGAGAAACAACAATTTCAGAGTTTCTCTTGGGGCTCTGGGCTGCTAAGGGTGAAAACTGGTGGTGGTGGTGGTATTGTTGGGTGGGGGAGGGCGGGTGTTTAGCAGAGCACTTGAGTGATATTTTGGGTATATGAAGGCAGGCTTGAGGGAATTCTGGGAAAGCCTGGGAAGAGACTTGAGCAGGTGGCTTCTGGGGGTTGGAGGCCAGTGAATAAGAGCAGGGAGGAGGGGGAGAGGCAGAGAAGCTGGTGGGAGGGTTGTTGGTGAGAATTGGCACTCTAGAAGGATTTCACAACAGAGGTGCCTTATTTTCCATTTTAGGGCCATGCAATGGTCCTCTATTGCCACTCCCCAAAACTTTCAGCCAATACCCACGTGTGTCTTGTCCCAGGAGAGTTGAGGAGGAACCAAGGCAAAGGAGCCACCATGTCCCGCATTTGGGCTGGCACGAGGCAGGGAGGAGGGAAGGACCACGTGAGAGGACACTTGGGCGAGATGGAGACTTTCCCAGCTTGGGGACTCAGAGGGAGAGGAAGCGCCTGCCTGGACCTGAAACCACTTGATTTGAATATGAAAGGACAGGCAAATCCATAAAGCTGGAAGACTTGGCAACATCATTCATTCATTCCCGGACATTCATTGCACACCTAGTACATACCTCACGCTCTGCCAGGTGCACCAGAGTACAAGGTGAGCAAAACAGAGGTGGCAGGTATCCAGGCAGGTAACCAGGACGACACATGCAAAGCTCAGCACAGTGTCTTTTTCAGAGGATGGGAGTCTGTCCTGGGAGGAGTGGTGGCCGTGGGGTCGTATGAATTCCACGGACAAATGTGATGACAGATCAGGCACTTGGGGGTCCCAGGCTCCATGCTAGTTGCATCTGTGTTCCTCCAGCCGGGGTATCGGCTGTGATGCAATTAACACTGAGAGCTGGGTTGGAGCTGTCACTTTTCCAGCTGGCTGGCCTCATCCCATTTACGAGG
The DNA here is from genome assembly GCF_004348235.1 of Phoca vitulina. Classification (NCBI taxonomy): domain Eukaryota; kingdom Metazoa; phylum Chordata; class Mammalia; order Carnivora; family Phocidae; genus Phoca; species Phoca vitulina. Next base: position 87,824,181 of record NW_022589705.1, read on the forward strand.
ACAGCATGACTCTGGACTTTGCACATTTCCCTTCCAATAAAAACACCTGGAAAGTGTATGACACTTTTCTTCTCACCACGTACATGACTTGACAGATTTTAAGATCAGCTTTCACCATCTACCCCCCTGGGAGCTGAGGATGGAGCTGGCTACTGCATTCAGGAAAAATACATCAGGACACAGAGAAAACCAGCAGGAGTGTGCTTGGGGTTACCAAGTAAGGCTGTTCTTGAATTCCTCCTCTGGGGAGTCGAGCCTCTTTGCTGGTCCCCCAGGGGGGAAACCCTGGGTTCAAACCCCAGCTCTACCTCTTACCAGTGTGTGGTCTCTGCCAAGACACATTGCCTCTCTGAGCCATGACACCCTTGCCTGTCTGCTGGGTCCAATGTGGTGCTTCATTTGCAGGGCACGAGGATCCATGGGTGGTGCTCAGGAAGCAGCACGCTGCCCAGCACCAAGTCAGTTCGGTTAGGAGTGGCCTGGGCTGCAAGCTCATCAGTGCCATCCGGAAACACTCCCAGCTCCTCCTTCTGGGCATGTGTAGGACCACGTGTCCAACCCATTGGGGTTTTCCATTTTCGGGCCATGCAATGGTCCTCTATTGCCACGTGGACTGCGTCTAGCTAGTGAGTCGGGAAATGACCTAGGTATCATGACTGTCCCAGTGAGAGTCTCCCAGGCCTTTTCACCCTTTGCTATGATAGCCCAGCCTGGGTTTTGGAAGAGAAGGAGGACAAAGGGCAGACCCCCCAGAGGACCCGCTACAAACAAGTTAAATAGGTAAGAAATGAGAAATGGGTGTTGTGGTCTGAATCCCCTGACATTTGGGGATTGTTTGTTAATGCAGGAAACATAGCTTTTCCTGCCTGATGCAGAAAATTGCTTCTTTGCTCTGGACCTCAGTTTCCTTATCTGGAAGATGAGAGGTTGGGCTACATGGTTGATCTCCTCCAGAGTCCCTCTATCCTAAAGAGAATGAAGGGGGGTGTTGTCCTCACCCAGCCAGGGGCCCCTGCTTCATTCTGGAACCTCCACGCCCTCCCAGCCAATGGGTTCTGTCCTTTCTGTAGTGGGGCAGTGCTCAGAGGATGGGGTAGGGGTGGTTCCACAGCCATTTCAAGCTCAGCAGGCCCAGAACAGAATTCCTCCTCCCACTGGCCCCTGCCTCTGGCTTCCCTCGCTCAGTGGGGCCCCAGGACCCATCTAGGTGCCCAGAAGAGACCCACTGGCTCTCATCCTGGGCTCTTCTATTTCCCCACTCCAAATCCTTTCCCTTCTACCCCTAATATCTCTCATGTCCATCCTTCCTCTCTCCCTGCCTCCTGCAGCAGCTGCATCCTAACTGTTCTCTCCACCAGTCATGCCAACCCCCTCCCATCCACACGGACCCCCGCTGCCTCTGCGGGGAAGTCTTCCTGAAAGGCAGCTTGGACTCATCACTCCCTTCTGCCCTCAAAACTCACCAAGCAACTTGTAGTTCTCCAAACACTCCCCATCAGCTAGTCCCTTTCCCCGAATCCCATGGCTGGGATAAAATCCCATGGGATTTATCCCATGCCTACTGGGGAAATTCTTACTCCCTCTTCAAAACACAGCTCAAATGCCACTTCCTATGGACAGCCTCCTCTGATGTCCCCGGGCTCTCTGAGTGCTATGTTCATGTCTCTGTTATAACAGTGGATCAGTACTGCTGGCCTGTGAACTAGTGGACGCAGGGACTTTGTCATTCTGGTTTTCTCTAGGGATTCCTGGCCCAGGGCCTGGCACTTGGGGCTTAGCCAACGATTCTCTCACTCACCCACTGGCCCACGCACCCCACAGTGTTTGAGGCCCTGGGAATGCAGCCGTAAATATGATGCCTGCTTCCTATTGGCAAAAGGAGGGGTCCACAATAAAGAACAAAACAAATACACAAGATGATTTTAGGTAGAAAGCAAGCGCCATTAAACCTGGAGGTACAGAAAGGGAGCTGCTTGAAATCGAATGTCAGGAAAGCTCTCTTTAAAGACGTAGCGTTTGAGTGTGGACCTGAGTGATGAGGGGAGCCCTTCGTGTGGGCACGTGGAGAGAAAAGTGGTCCAGCCGGTGGGAACAGTATTGCAAGGGCCCTGAGGAGAGTAGACCTCAGTGCTTACTGGATGGATGGATGGATGGATGGATGGGTGCATGGTACCCACTCTCTCTTCTCCCTCTTGGTGTCTGGATGCTGAATTGCTTAGGCGGCCAAAGCCAGTCGTCCCCACCTTCCAAGATGATAGCCTTCTCTCAGAACCTGCTACTGCCTGTTTATAGGCAGGAGAAGTCAGGAGCTGCCGCTGTCTTCTGGAAGCCCCTCCATAGTCAGTGCAGGGTGCGTGTGACACAGGCTGCCGGTCCCCCAAGAAGACACATTTTGTCTAGCTGGCCTGCATCTCCTTGAGCCGAGACTCTGTGGATGCTACAGGCATCTGCTTCATAGCAAACATCTCTGTTTGTTAATCCTTTGCGAATTTCTCATTTAGACCCATCTGCAGCTGGAGGGGATGCACTTGACCAGACCAAATACTGGGGAGACACCAGCATCTTCCCTGCTTACGTCATCCCCCATCACGGTTTTCCGTCTTTGGAGCTCTTCGAAGGAGCTAGCACCATTAATTTGATATTTCAACCTTCCTGGCGAATCCCTACCACATCCACACACACGTATATTTTTCATCTCCTGAAATGGCTCTAAGAGGGAGTGCCAATTAGCGAGTCAGAGGGCAGGTGTGGGACCCGCCGCCAGTCACCTGCAGAACAGCAGTGGCCTGCTCTTGCCACCTCCACCCGGGGAGGCCACGCTGCTGTGCACGTTGGCCGAGGTTGCGACCGAATGTCCACCCCCAGGCCTTCCTCCCCTGCTCTTCGGCCAGCAATTAACCTGGAACCGGTGACTTTCCCAGGGAAAGGGGAGAGACAATTGGCATGCTGCTATCGGACTGATGGTTTCTATAGTGAGAGTTCATGGCTGTTTGAGGGGGGTCAGGTATGAATGCTGGAATCTCATGGCCGCTGGGCCACGCTCTGTGCTGGGAGTCAGGCGATGACAGAGGCCCTGGAACCAGACAGAGCTCCGTGGTGTGGCTCTGAGCATGGCATTTACCTGCTGGGTGCCTCAGTCTCCTCACCTGGAAGAGGGGTCAACAGGGCTAGTGCCCTCCTCCTGATTTGTGGTCACCAGGGAGAATTGCAATGCCACCTGTCAAGTTCCTGGTGTGTAGAAGATGCTCAATGAACCTGACATTATCTTATTGAATTCACACAGCCGCCCACCCCCAGTGCCAGGATAAAGTAAGGGGAGACGGAGGCTTGCAGATGTGAAGTGACTGGCAAGGCACAGGACCTATTGTACCCCACCCATTTGACCTCTGACTTTGGGGGCTAGGAGCTGCAGAGGAGCTGAGGGAAGTGAGTGCTGGTTCCACGGATGGATGGAGCGAGGCTGCCCCGGGTATCCCGGATGGAGCATCTCTGTGCGCTGGGTGGATCTGCCCCACCTCAGTCCCCTTGGTCCCCCACTGACCCTCTGCAGAGGTAGTGCTATGGCTGAGGCCCCTCAGGAAGGATGATGGGGTGGGGGTGGGACATCCTCTCTGTTCTGGGCCCAGCAGGTGTCCGAGCTGGCTTGAGCGGAGTCCTGGTAAACATTCATAGAATGAATGTCGACACAGGCCTCCTGCATGGGGACACTTGTGAACACTTCCTGGCAAAACTCTGGAATACATAGCTTCTCTCCAAGGTGGGGCTTTTCTAGCAGAGTGCTGGTAAAATGTTTAACAACCAGTTCTGAGGAAAGAACAAAAGACAAACTGATCTGTAGCATTTGCTGATTTCCATTGTGTTAACATCTATCAAGGCTGGCCTCCTACAGAACTGGGAGAGATGTACATCATCAACTCTTGGGAACAGGTGTGGGCCATCTCCAGTGCACCCCTACACTTCTCCCTCGCCCTCTGGTGCTCAGAGCCAGCACCCCACCCTACCCTCCCTTCCCCGTCTCCTGAGTGAGTCCAGGCCCACACTCATGGCTCATAGAAGCCAGTATTTGTGCCCTATCTCCCAGAGTGTCTGGTCTTGGGGCACTGCCATGATGACCTCCGGGGCTGGCTGCAGCTGGAGATGTGGGAGCTGGATTGTTCCAGAGATGATACCTTTTTTTTTTTTTTTTTTTAAGGTTACAGGCCTGCTTCGAGAATCTAAAAATGATTGAACATTTAACCAGGGAAGTCCACCCGTGCACAAGCGTGTAAAGGGATTCTTGGATGCCAAAAGCAACCAAAGGACACTCTCAGGGTCTTGGGGGCTGGGCGGGGAGGGGATGAGGCATGAGTCTCACGTGAGATCGGGGTGGCTAGTTAGGGTCTCTGTACAGCATTTTCGTTTTCAAAGCTCTCTCCCCGCCTTCTCTGGACGTTTACAGCTCAGCCAGTCCTCGGGAGCGGGGCTAGCCTGACTGCCTGATCGTCATCATTCCCGGACTAGGAATAGGAGGTCTGGAAGGGGTGGGTGGGGGGGATACCACTCAAGAGCCTTGTGTTAATAGCACCACCACTGCTGTCTTCAGAGCACCTCCTATACGCCAGGTGGTTCTATTGTTCTTCTCTGATTCTCATGACTGTTATTCCACAATTGTTTATTGAGAGCTGACTACATGCCAGGCACTGTTCTAGGCAACTGCGTGTCTCAGTGAACAAAAGAAGGAAACCAGCCCCCATGGGACTTACATCCAAAGGAAACAGAAACACATAATTTGCTCAGTTCATCTGTTGGAGAAATTTCAGATGCTTTGCATAGAAACGCAAGGCCTTCCCTTAGCATGGGGCTCCGGGCTCTAACACGGCTGCCGCTGGGTGTTTGAGGCCTGGGACACCTGCATTCTGAAGTCTGTTATGTGGCAGGTGTTTTAATAAATATTTCTCACCTTTCCGACTCCGCAAACCCAACGCATTAGTTTCCCGTGGCTGAGTCACCACAATTTGGTGGCATAAGCCACAGCAACGGATCTCTCAGAGTTTTGGAGCCTGAAGTGCGAAATCAGTACCCTTAGGCCCAGATTCGGGTGTTAGCAGGGTTGTGCTGCCTCTGGAGGCTCCAGGGGAGAATCTTCCAGCTCTGGGGCCTGCAGGCACTCCTTGGCTGTGGCCACATGGCTCCAGTCCCAAGGCCAGCACCTCCAAATCTGCTCTATCCTCGCACCACCTTCCCTCTGTGTGTCATACCTCCCTCCGGCTCGCTCTTACCGGGACACGTGTGATGGCATTGAGGTTCCACCTGGCTCACCCAGGATCACCTGCCCCATCTCAAGAACCTCCACTTTATCACATTGGCAAAGAGCCTTTTCTGTTTGGCCACATAAGGTGGCATTCGCAGCTTCGGGGGTTGGGATGTGGAGATCTTTTAGGGGGTGTGTTTCTCAGCCTACCATAGCCAGGAACCAGAATCCCCCTTTTCTAGAGGAAGGTAACTCACCTGTTGAGTGTCCCACAGCGGGGACGTGGCACATTGGGTTCAAACCCTGGTCTTCATGTTCTCCTCCCCCCCCCCCCCCCCACGGAGCAGGTGCACAGTCTGCCGATGAGGGACCCGAAGCTCCGTGAGCTGGCGTGACTTGTCCAGGTCATGGGCTACCGCGGGCTGTCCATGCCCCGAGCCCTTCCCAAGGGGGCCAGATTTAGGGTCTGTCTGATCCACGCTCAGCCAAGCCCATGGACTCTGAGCTGGTACCGGGCTCCACTTGCCATCAGCAAACACGTGGACAGAAGCAGGGGCGGGGGGTGGTGTTGCGACAACTGCCTTCTGCCTTCTGATTTTAGCTTTCAAACCGAGTCAGCCTGGAGGCTAATTTTCTGCAGCTTCTAGTCGTTCAGCTCCATTTATTGTGCCTGATGCTGTGAAAGCTTTCGCTATTGATTCTGGGCTAGATTAACACCCCCCCCGCCCCCCGCTCCCCCCAGCCCCAGCCCCGGCTCTCCAGCAGTTTCTGGTCCAGCAATTAGGTGTTGGCGGGGACAATGTGGGGTGGTCGCGGCTGCCTTTCATTTGCCGTCGTGGTAAATACAACTCACTCTCCGCTCCCAGAGCGCCCGCCGCACTTGGGGAAAGGAGAACACCGCCTAAATGACTCCTCTCTCCTGCTTGATGCTCTGCCACTGAGCTGATCAATACAGTCTATCACCCCGCGGGGCTCCCCCGAGACCACCCAGGCTCGCTAATTGGCTCCGGGAGCTGGCTGGCTGGTGGAGTGTGAGCCAGTGTGTGAATATGGGTGTCCCTGTGTGTGAGTGTGCCTGTGTGCGTGTATGTGTGTCTGTGTGTGTCTGTGTGTCTGTGTACTCACGGAGGTGTGTGTTTGTGTCTGTGTGTTCCTGCGTGTGTGTGAGTTTGCATGTGTGAGTGTGCATGTATGTGTGTCTTTCCCTCTGTGTGTGTGTGTGTGAGTGTGCATGTGCGAGTGTGTCTGGCGAGGGTTTGGAGGGTCCCTGGCTTCTCCACTCTACCCCCAGCCCCCAGGCCCCTAGGGGTGGGAGGGCCCCCTTCAGCATGGATCGGACTGGGAGGGGCTCTAGTTTTGGAAAAGGCCTCGAGGTACAGGGACGGTGATTTGTGACTCCTTCAGATTTAGCTTGTCACCAAGTGAAGGGACAAGTAGAGGTATTTTAAGATCGTGGTTAAGCATACGGAGGTGAAGTCAGACCGATTTTCTGATCCTGGCTCTTTTGCTGACTTGCTGTGTGGCCTTGGGCAAGTCACTTAGCCTCTGGAAGCCTTAATCCTCATCTGTGGGACGAGTCTAGCGCCGCTCCGGCCCCCCTCCCTCCCCCCCACCCCCGCCCTAGAAGGCCGGCGCCAGGGTTCAATGAAATAGCCCGTGTAATTGACACCTCAGTGAGTGGCAGCCATGCTCACAGTCCTTGGGGGAGCGGTGGTGGGAGTGAATGTGGGGGGCGTCTTGACGTCAGGCAGACCTGAGCCTGGATCCTGGACCGGCCACTTGTGACCTCCAGTGAGTCACTCTCCATGCTCCGGGTTCCTCGTCTCTGGAACGGGGAGCAATATCCGTCATAGTCGGATGAATGGTGTCTCCCCAAAATTCGGTTCCACCTGGGACCTCAGAATGTGACTTTATTTGGAAACATGTTTGTAGCTGTGGTGGCATTAAGATGAAGTCGTCTGGGATTAGGGTGGGCCCTGGATCCCAGGACTGGGGGCTTGATAAGAGTACCCGGTGAGGACACAGACATAAGACACACGCAGGGAAGGCGGCCACGAGAGATGGGGGACAGATGGGGGTGATGCAGGTACAAGCAGAGGAATGCCAGGGACCGCCGGCCACCTCCAGGAGCGAAGGAGGGGCTGCCAGTTCCCAGGAGGAGCCCCAGCTCTGTCCCAGGCCCACAGGAGCTGCTCCTCGCCCCCTGAGACGGTGAGGAGGCTTCTTCCTCTTTTCCTCCTGCTGCCGGGGGCCGTGCGGTTGGCCTTGCCATGGCAGGGGTGGGGAAGCAGTAGGAGTCAGCAGGAGCGTCTAGAACACAGGCTGAGAAGCGTGACCTCTGCCGGCTGCGCACTGGGGGGTCCAGAGAGGTCTTGCCTCCCAAGTGACATGATCCTGAAATGGTCAGCAGTTTGGCGTGGATCAGCCTGGTGGCCGTGCGGCAGGTGGATCAGAGGGTGTATTTTTGTGCTCGGGCTGTCCTAACAGACACAAACGTATTGTCTCCCAGTCTGGAGGCCGGAGTCCACGGTGTCAGCCAATTGGTTTCTCTAAGGCCTCTCTCCCTGGCGTGTGGACGGCCGCCTTCTCCCCGTGTCCTCACATGGTCGTCCTTCCGTGCCTGTCTGTGTCCTAATCTCCTCTCCATATAAAGACACCGGTTGTGTTGGATTAGCGCCGACCCTAATGGCCTCGTTGGAACTTAATCACCTCTTTAAAGTCCCCATCTCCAAATCCAGTCACATTCTGAGGTACCAGGGCTTAGCACTGCAACATACAAATTTGGGGGGGATGCAATCCAGCCCATAACAGAGGGGATGAGGCCAGAGGCTGGGAGACTCTAAGGAGGCTGAGAGAAAATCCCATTTGAGAGGTGATGAGGTCTGAGTTCAGGTCATAATGGGGGGGAGGAAAAGGGGGAGAAGGCAAGTCAAAGGAGCTCCTTTCTCACATCCTGAGTGCCGCCCAAACCCCGTTTTGTGGGACTCCGAGAAAAGCCATCCCAGTAGCAATGGCCTCCATGTACCGAGCACTCACAATGAACCCGGCGCTGTGCTAGGAGCCTGACCTGACCAGAGGATGTGGAGGCACAGAGAGGGTAAGCCACCTGCCCAAGGTCACACAGCTAGGGAAGCGGCAGAGAGAGCTTCACACCCAGGCCTGGATCTGACCGTCCGTCTTACGCGCACTGTCCTCAGGAGGAGAGCGAGTTTTAGCGCCGAGTGGGCTGGCGATTATGGTTGTTGTTGCTGTTGAATGTTTGTTGCCCACGACGGCCTGTGGGCAGCACAGAGCCCGGCCCACGGTAAGTGCCAAAGGAGTGTGTGTTGAGTGAGCAAAGAAAGATAAGGAATTGTATCCTTGCTTTGAAGAGGAGTAGAGCAGAGAAGGCCGGCGGTTTGACAGTGGCCGCACGCGTGGAGCCCAGGGCCTGGTGTGGACCTCCCCCCGGCGCCCCCGCTTGGGTCCAGTGCTCTGCTGGGCTCTCTGTGGCAGGGAATGGAGAGGAGGTGACTTAGCCAGGGTTCCAGTGCAGAGTGCGACTCTCCAGGGTCGCCCGGTTGGGGAGGTGGTGGCGTGGACCTCAAGCCAGGTGCATCAGTCCCCTCAGGAGGCCACCTTAACCTTAGCCGCTCATCATACTTCCTTCCAGAGGAGGTCTCCCTGCCGGCTTGGGGCTCCTGCCAGGCCTCCAGGACTGAGGCCCCTCCCATGGGCACATCCCCCAGTGTGACCATTGTCAGCACACCCCTTGGGAGCTCAGGGACAGGACTGGCAGGTGCCCCAGAACACTACGGGGGGGCTCGAAGGCGCACAGGCTCTTGGATTTTCCTTCCCCGGGCGGGCGTGCCTGGTGCAGAGCGTCGTTGCCCCGTCTCGGGCTCCTGGCTTGGGCCGCTCTAGCCTGATGATGCTGACGACGAAGGTGATGGAGGAGGGGGCAGGGGAGGGGTGTTCAGCCCCGAGTCCGGCACATGTGGGTCGGTTAGTATTACAGCTGTTGTTACTCTCTTCCGCAGCCTCATGGTGTGGGAGCCTGGCGTGGTGCCTAGCACGTAGTAGCTGCTCATGAAATATTGAGCACCTACGAAATGAGAAGGCAGAAGACTGCACCCTCGTTTTAAAGAGGAGGAAAGTGAGATGCTGAAAGACAGGGAGCCTTGACTGGGGCTGTGCGGCACCACAGCAGGGACGGGGGGCCATCAGGAGGAGGAAACTGGAGACTCTGGAAACAGGAAGAGGGAAATCATGTCAGGAGGAGGACCGGCCCCTCCGTGGGGGTCTCCCGGCCCCTCTCCGTGGCTGAGCCGGGTCCCTCGGCTGGCCGCTCTTGGAACAGGGTGAAGACACAGGTGCTAACGTGCTCCGGGGTCCCCGGATGGGCGAAGCTTCCGAGAGTGCCAGCCTCATGCCCACTCGGTGGCTGGGCGCCAGGCTGCGAGTCCTCCTGGGGCCCTGCTCGGTGTCAGCCTGGCTCTGCCGCACTTATTAGGGGTGACTTGATGACAGTAGCGCCCCATGCTCAGAGCAAGATAATGAGGCCTCTCAGGGGCTGTTCAAGAAAACAGAACACAGAGCAAAAAATAATTCCAGGAATATTAGGCCAATATATCAAAGTGTGGCAGGAGCCCAGGGGGCAGAGAGGGGCCAGTGTGGGGCACTCTCCCCAGAGGGAAGCAGAGGCTCTGGGGTTGGTGCAGCGGAGCTCGATGTGGCAAGGAGCTGCCCCCACGAGGGCTGTTGTGACCAGAGGGGCAGCAACCAGGGGCTTTCTGGGTCCAGAGACCCCCGCTGACCCTGGGGACCGATGGCAGGAAGGGCAGGGATGGGGTGCTGAACCAGCCTGCATTCAGCACCACTGCACTCATAGCTGCTAAAGAAGATAGTGAAGAGCAACTGAGCCTCAGCCTTCCCGTTGGCTCCCAGATGCAGCTGGTGGGAGCTCACGATCCTGCTGGGCATGAGAGGACCCTACCCAGGAGGTGGAGGGAAGAAGTGGCCACCCCATCTTACCTCTGCCCTCCCTAGGAGCCTCCCTCTCAGCTCACCTCTGCCTTGTCCTCTCCCCCATTACAAGATTTGAGGTCATCAGCCATCCCGGTGCACCTGGAGGTGGGGTTCCCAGGACAATTCCAAAGCTGGGCTAAAGGCTCTGGCTCTGCAGGGACTGTCTCCCCTCCCCCTATCTCCCCAGAACACACCCCCTGGCCATCCCCCCACCCCTTGCAGCCCCCACTGCTCCAGATTAGAATTCTTCATTTTAGTGTTGGTTCAGTGTTAGACCCTGGGCTTCTGGAGTCATGTAATGGTCTCTAGCATCCTGCGTGGGGCCTGGCCCAAGCAGGGGCCCCCTCGAAGTCTGACTAAATGTCAGGTCTGCCTGCCTAACAATGAATGAGTGAGAGAGGGAAAGAATGAATGAGGGAGGAAGCGAAGGTCCTTTCTAGCTCCATAGTCTGGAAGAGCAGAAAGTTCCATACATACACTGTTCATTGATACTTTCTTCCTCTTGTTGCCAATGCCAGGGCCTTGGGGACTTTCTGCTCTCAGCCTCTTGGAGTGCAGTCCTGGGGTCTGTTACAGGCACCCTCAAGGCCAGAGTGGCCTTCAGGGATCCTGCGTGAGGGGCAGGGGTCCTGGGCTCTGGCAGGAGCCTCCGTCCAGCCCCTGAAATGCAGCCCATTCCCAGAATCCGGGGGTGAAAGGTCATCCTGCTCACTTGCCTGTTCTACAGATGGAGACACGGAGAGCCACTGGGGGGCCAGAGGCTCCGGCTCTGCACCCCCCCCCCCCGTGCTCCCTCCCTGGTCCGGGCGGCCCTGCCCCTGTGGACGGTCAGACTCACCCTCCATGGACGGGAGCCTGTCTTGCTGCTGGTCTCAGTCCTCTCTGAGGACCCTCCAAACTGCTGGGCCTGGTCACTGTTCCCCTCCCACATCTGTCCACCTCTGTCCCCCCATGATGTGACTCCTCTCCGTACCCCAGCAGACCTCTGCAGCTTGTTGGGTCCCCAGCATCGAGTCCTTTTTCAGGGAGCCTGGGGCTCAGATTCACCCTTGTGTCCATCCTTCCTCCTTCAATGAGTATTTATTGTCAACTAGTATGTGCTGCACACTGCAGGTACAGAGATCAGCTCCCAGGCTGGTGAGAAGGGTACTGGTGCCGACAAATCCCAACACACGGAGGTGATGAGGAGGGTGGGCAGTGGTCGGGGCCGCCCGAGGCCGGCAGAGTGCGCTGGGCTCCAAGCAGGGCCCCACAGCCCCCCTTCTCTGCTGCCGCGGGCTCCCCCTGGAGCCGGGCCAGGGCTCTTTCTGCTGAGTGACTGTCATGCGTTCAGTCCGTGTATCCTCACTGCTTCCCGCGCTGAAACGGCCTTCTGTGGGTAATCACAGTAAAGTGAGCATTTATTGAGCACCTACTGTGAGCGGGCAGGAAATGCTTTGCACTCTGTCTCCGGTAATGCTCGTGGCTGTGCAGGATGCATAGATTATCACCCTGCAAAAGAGAAAGCTGAGGCTCGTGGAGGAAATACTGACCCCACCCCCACCCCAAGGTTGTTCACCTCCTCAGTGGCTGAGCTGGAATAAGAGGCAGGTGTGAGGGGCAGTCTCTGCCAAGCTGCTTCCCACGGACTCTGCCCGCCCAGACGAGCCCACCTCCTCCAGCCACCCCAAACCGAAGAGACAGGTCAGAATGTGCCGAGTCTGCTGTCGTTCCTCGGACACTCTGTCCAGTTGTGGCATGCTTGTTCCACTGGTGAGCACCGGCCCCTCTGTGTGTGCCAGGCATGTCCCAGGGGAGACTCACCTGACTAGGGGTACTGCCTCTGCCCTCAGGTGGGCTCAGGTAGGATTCTTCCGGGATGAGCTGGGGGTTCCCAGCTGTTCTTTTCCATTTATGAGCAGTTCTTGATCACTGCAGGTGGTATGACTTAGGTACTTCTAATTGACATCATTACCAACTTTGTTCAGTACCTAGCCTGTGGTTGACATCCTTTTCCCTGAAGCAGCAGCCGTTGAAAGAAAGGTTTTTGAAATCAAAATGTAATTACTTATTGAATCACGTAGGATTGCATTCAGATGCAAGAGACAGAAAACCCAACAAATGGGGATTTATTTTTCACAACGAATGTGGAGTCCAGAATTAAGCAGTCCAGGTGCAGCTGAAGGAAGTTGTCAAGAGTGCAGCCTTGTTCTGTCTTTCTGCTCTGCCGTCCACGTGACTTTCATCTTCTCGGTTGCAATATGGCTGCTGCACCACCAGACATTGCGTCCACATCCCAGGCAGGCAGGGCGAAGCAGGATGGGCAGTGCCTATATCAGCAAAGGATAAACATTCCTATAAATCCCCAGCTGACTTCTATTTGCATCTCAAGGGCCATAATTATGTCTCATGTCCACTCTGGGCTGCAAAGAGGCTGGAGAATTAACTTGTCCCGAAGAAAATTAGTGCTCTGGGGGGAAGAGGGAAGAAAAGAATGGATATTGGATGGACGGCTCAAACTGTCCTCCTTCACTTAAACAGCAGAATTAAAAAGTGCTACTATTAGCCTAGCATCTGGCATCAGAGTCCCCTTAGGGGAAGAATACAATATTTGTGTTTGGAAAATACTTTGACGATCTTCTGAGGGTGGAAGATAAGACTCAGAGAGCATGAGGTGTCTGGAAATGGCAGATAGCTACACTAGCAGCTGATGATTTGGGAATGTGGAAGCGTGGGAAAGTCGAGAAGAGAAGAAGACAGGAAGAGAGAGAGGTGGAGGCAACTCGCCAGGAGATCAAAACTGTGGAAGAAAGCTGTTGACCACAGGTTTTTTTTTAAGAACAGAATTTCTGGCATCTAAATATAAGCCATTTGAGATCCTGTGATAGGCAAACCTCGATACTTCCTGTAGTCCTTCGGGGAAGTCTGTTACATCACCAAAGCCTTGTCAGTTATCTGGAGGGCATCGAGGCAGGAGCCGGCTTTCAGATCTGGGAAGGGAACAGTGTGGGAGGAAAGATGGGGGCCAGGAGGAAGGATTCGCCAGGCAAGAAGCTGGTCTCCAAAGGGACCTGGAATTCACACAAATCCTGGCGAGGTCACGGACCTCCTGGGAACATGGAACAGGGGTGTATCGGTTACTGATTGCTGCATAACACGCCATCTCCAAACCAGGTGACTCCAAACAACAAAAATCATTTATTTTGCAGCTTTTCTATCCACCTTGGAGGTGACATTATTGCAGGGTGACAGGTTGGGGCTGAGCATGGGTTGGCTTTCTGGATTCTCTCAAGGCAGGTGTTTGTAATCTCTCTCTCTCTTTGCAGGATTATGAAGTCACACTGAATTTCTGGAACATCAGAGCCTCCAATACCCAAACATGAGAACAGAAACAAGTTCTGGAGCCAAATATAAATGCATTTTTAATTATCTGCACCACTGCTCCCTCCATTAGTGTGGAAATTGAAGAGTCGAGTGTACAATATTTACAATAATAATCACAGGTGCGACGCTTTTTTTTACTTTGAAAACAACTCCCCGTTTATTCCTGCGTTTGGGAGGGCTTGGGCTGATCCGGGTAGCCTCTTCATTCTTTGGACAGATAAGTGGGAATTCATGGCAGAAAGCTTGCTGGAGGTGGGGTAGGGAAGAGGCGGAGACAGGCTTTGAAGGTGGGTCACCTGAGTGTCCTCCTCATGAAGGGGAGGAGCAGGGTCTCAGGCACTGGGTGGGGACAGCACTAGACTTGCGCCCGGCAGACCCAGCCACTTTCTAGCTGGCAAAGCTTGAGCAAAGCACTTGGCCTTGCTGAGCCTCAGGTACCCCGACAGTGAAATGGGAACAGGACCATGTCTCTTGCGGGGCTGCTATGATGTTCCACGTGACAGTACCCAGTGTGCGCTTGGTGTGTGGAGGGGCTAGAATACTGCTCTCCCGCCTTCACTTCTCCTAGCAGCCCAGACCGGCAAGGTGATGTCCTCTCCGGCTTTGTCCCCTGCATGGCCTCAGGACCGTCCCTCTTCACAACCCTTCTGTGGGAGCAGCAGGAAGGGAAGGAGGGGACAAGAGGCAGGGGCCTGGGGCTTCCTGAAGTGAGACATTAGCAAGCAGGCTGCATGGCTCAGGAGCACCGTGGTGATGGAACCAGGGGCTTTCTGGTAACTCTTTCTGTTCCTTGCTTAATTGCTCCAGAGGCTGTTTTGGGGAGGCTCAAGCTCTGAGCAGGACCCCCTCATGGAGCTGGGAATGAGGGGATGTGCCCCGATCTGCTGTGGCCTCAGAGCAAGATGTGTAGGCCGGCCAGGCTGGGGACGTGCTCCGTGTGCCTGAGAGGGGCTGTTCCTCTCTTGCCAGCTCGGGCGCTCTCATTGCTCCCAAATGACCTCAGCCGCATTGCACTTTGCATTTTTGGGGTGGGGGTTAATTTTCTCTCCCAAGACAAGTTTGAGGGCGGGGATGGGCTAGCTGTGTGGCCTTGGGCAAATTACTTGACTTCTCTGAGCTTCAGTTTCATTGCCTATGAACCTTGTATTAGGTTCCTGCAGCTGCTGTAACAAATGACCACAGGCTCCATGGCTTGGTAAAAGCATACCTTTATTCTCTCACAGTTTGGGGGCCAGAATTCCAAAATCAGTGCCTCCTCCGGAGGCTCAAGGGAAGAATCTTCCAGTTCTGGGGCCCACCAGCACTCCTTGGCTTGTGGCCACATGGCTCCAGTCCCAAGGCCAGCACCTCCAAGTCTCTGCTCCATCTTCACACCACCTTCCCTCTGTGTGTCAGACCTCCCTCCAGCTCGCTCTTAGGAGGACACATGTCATGGCATTTAGGGCCCTCCTGGATAATCCAGGATAATCTCCCCCATCTCAAAGTCCTTAACTTAATCACATCTGCAAAGATCCTTTTCCAAATAATGTAACACTCACAGGTTCCAGGGCTTAAGGTCTGATATCCTTGGGAGACACTGTTCAGCCATGATAAGCCTATAAACCATCATTCCACTATATTGAACAGTCTCAGGGGTTCAAGTGCAGACTCCAAGGCCAGCCTGCTGGGCTTCCATCCTCTCAACTGGGATACAGGCCTCCAAGGGGAAGGAGGAGGGCTAGGCAAGCCTGAGCAAGATTTGACTAGTGGGGGGAGGTCAGGGAAGGCTCCCTAGAGGTGGTGATTGCTGGACATCAGGAGGATGAGCAAGAGTTGACCCGGCAGAGTGGTGGGATGAGTGTCCTGGGCAGAGGAGACAGCCTGGCCAGGTAGAGGGATGGAGAGGTGGCCCATAAGGGTAGAGAAGAGCTGGGTAGGGTGTGATTCAAGAGGCAGCTGGGGAGGAGGGAGGTAGGCAGGGGCAAATTTCATTCTCTGCCCTAGGGAATGCAGTCTCCATCTTCAGAGCCAGGGGAAGCCAATGGGACTGACATGATCTTGTGTATTTTGTGTCTTGATGCAATTATTCTGGCTACAGAATGAAGGGCATGCTGGAGGAATCAGCCATGAGGAGCTGGGATGGGAAGTTCTGGGAGTGGTACACAAGAGGAGGTGGCCCACAAAGGAAAGGAGGCGAAGATGGAGTACAGAGAAATGAGGGCTTCAAGAGCTTCTAAGGAGGTAAAATGGACAGTACATGGTGGTGGACTTGCCTGGGCATGAGGCTGGGGGAGAGGGATGAGGGTAACTTGCTAGGTTCCTGCTTGAGCAGCGGGAGGGTGCTGTCAATCCTTGAGGCAGGAAACACAGCGAGAGGACTGGATGGGGGATGGAAGAGAGTGCTGGGAGTGCCATCTTGAAAACACTTAGTTTGAAGTATCTTTGAGACAGCCAAGTACCTAAGAACTTCTGAAAGAGTCTAGGCTCCAAGGAGATGTTGTGGCTGGAGATGCAAACCTCACAGAGGGAGAATCGGACAAGCTAGATGTAGAGTGTTTTGCACAATGCTCGTCACCTAGGAGGGCTTCAAAAGAGAGTAGCCCCCTCCTTCTTAAGAGGAAGAACTTCCAGGAACCCAGAGAAAGTTTTATCACTGGCCAGGGGGTGGCCCACCTGGGCCTTGGGGACCATCGTCTATCCATGCTCAGAGACAAGCAGGACTGCTGTTGGGGGTGGGGAACTATGAGGACCACTGGTGAGGGTGGAGACTCAACTAAGCTGGGTCAGGTGTAGACCCCATTGGAGCTCAAGGGGAAAGAGATGCCCAAGGGCTGGGTTTGCAGGGCTCAGGAGGATGAGCATTCACCCATCCCTTCTACCTGTCCTGCCCACTCAGGAAGGCTGGCCTGGGACAGGGCCAACCTAAATCAGGCTTTTCAGCAGCATCAGGACCTGATTTTTGGATTGTCATTATCCAGCTGAGGATATGGGGATTATGCTGGGGCCAGATCAGGTTGAGTTTGGGCTTCCCTCGCATCCCCTAAGACGTTGGCCTAATCCAAAGCATGCTTGATGAATACCTCTCAGGACCACTCAGAAACACTATGTTACTTTTGTTTTGCTGCTTCTCCTCCTCCACCTTCTCTTCTTCCTCTTCTTCCCCCTCCTCCTCCTCCCCCTCCTCCTCCCCCTCCTTTTTCCTCTTTCTTTGAGGAACTCTTTGGTTTTTCCTTCATGAGCCTGGAAATCTAGTGGATGAATACATTTGTCCTTCTTGCTTTGGCCACTAGGCAGCTCAATTCTAGGAAGCAACCCAACTCAAGCAGACTATATAGGACATGACATTTTATAACTTAATAAAACTCTTTTTTAAATTATATGTCCTACTCCCACTTTTCCTTTGTCCTGACTCCACATCTATTTATTGTGTCTGGTTATATGTATTTTGAAAACAGCCTCAAGCCATTTTTCCCCCTCTTTTTGTGGAATGAGATGGTATATATAAACAAATCAACAAAATCAATAGAACAGACATTTGTGGATTGATTTTAAAATAGAATGTTTCTGTATTGCATGGCATCAAAAAGGAGTTTGCTGTTTAGAAAGTTTTGTGGTTAGTCCTCCTGCAAGGGAAACAGTTGTCCCTTAATTTATCTACTGAGTGGGTCTGGATTTTGGTCCAGTGCTGAGCAAACCAGCCAAATGTGGTTTGAGGACATACATTAAAAGATTCCATAAAGCACATACGTAAGTTGGACAAATGCGTTATGGTTACCAGACCAGGTAGAGCTCAGAGCTATGAGTGAAGAATGGGCAGGAATCCTGCCTGGTGGGTTGGATGGTTTCCACTCTCCTAATTTGCTGGGAAAAGTTTTATAGAAGCTGGGGCTAGGGTTAAGGCTGGGATTGGCATCAGGGCAGAGTCTTTGGGGATTGGGTCTGGGGACCTAGCTGTCAGCCAGGATTTGGAGACAGCTGATCATGCTTTCACCCTGGCTGCATGATTGAGCTGCTGCTGCCCTGTCCAAGAGTTGTCTCAGTGAGCAAGTGCTCTCTCTGCTGATCTTGCCCATCTCACCATGATGGACTGTCCCTGCATGGGCCCTGCTACGGGGACCTGGGCCTTTGCACATGCTGCCTATAGCAGGGAGCACTCTGCAGCATGGTGCAGAGGTGGATAGCCCAGAAGCCAGAACCAGAGCCTGACTCTGTCATCTACTATCTTCTATGATCAAGGGCAAGTTCTTTAGCTTCTTTGTGCCTCAGTTTCCTCTCTGAAAGATGGGGTTGGCAGGTGTACCTGCCTGGTTGGGTTGTTTTTGAGTCCTGGTGAGTGACCTTCAGTACTATTTAGAAAAGTGCCTGCCACTGTGTTTGCTGTTCTCATTATTATCCCTCCCACTACCTGGCTGGTCTCTGTCCTTCCGCAGGTGCTCAGCGTCTCCCTGAAGCCTTCCCTGATCACCTCCCCAAGGCTGGGTAAGAGACCTCCCTTTGGGCTTCTGCAGCCAGTCTTACAAACATCTCTCTTTGTTGGCTGTTTCTGTGTCCTCCCATAGACCTTCAGCCCTTTGGGGGTCAAGGTTGGGTCTCTGTGTGTGTCATGTGTACAGCCCAGAGTTTGACGTCACAAGGTGCTAGGAAGGGATGGAGGACCTCACAGCATGGTCTGGGGATGCAGGACACCAACAACAATAAAGGAGCAATACTGCCAAGAGCCAAGGGTACCATGGGACCACTCAGGCTCACGCCATTGCACTCATAGCAACCTGGAGGTGCAGAATGGAGTGTCCCTCCTCTGAGGGGGTGGGGGGGCAGGGGTATGCCAATGTCTCCAGCTGCTCCCCTTGGTGGAAATACTTCCAAATCCAATTTCATCTGGATATCCTCCAGGTGAGCAAGTGGCCTCTGCCATATGGAGACTGTGGGCGGGCAGGAAAGATGTTTTGAATCCAGTCTAGAGAGGCGGTGAGAGATGGTGAGACCTTGGGCTCCAGAGCCAAGGGCTAGGGTTCAAGTCTGTAACCCCCACGTGCCTCAGTTTCTTCAACTGAAGAATGGAGTTCATAGTAGTACCTCTCTGTTGGGATTTCCATGAGTTAATATTTGTAAAGCTCTGGCATAGTGCCAGATGCGTGGTAATCATTCAATAAATGATAGCTATTGTTATCGTTCTATGTATTTTTAAAGATTTATTTATTTGTTTTAGAGAGAGAGAGACAGAGTGGAGGGGCAGAGGGAGAGAGGCAGAATCTCAAGCAGACTCCCTGCTGAGCACGGAGCCCAACACGGGCCTCGATCCCAGGGCCCCGAGACCATTACCTGAGCTGAAACCGAGAGTCAGAAGCTTAAATGACTGAGCCACCCAGGTGCCCCATCATTCTATATTTTTTCATGGTGGTCTCTGGGAGGAATCAGAGTTCTGAATGACGAGGACTCCTCTGGCCCTTTCTCCCCAGCAGGGAGATCCAAGCCATTTGCTGCAATGTTATGTGGAAAAGCAGCTGATGAGCATATAGGCACATCAGCCTCCCCATCCTCAGCACCATCTTCATGCTGTCTTCACGCCATTATCATCTGTTCTCACCCACTGAATGACAGTGTGTCCTGTGCCTATTGTGTGTTATCTTATTAAGTCTTCATGACCACTCCGCAATGACAAAAGTGAAGGGCAGAGAGGCAAGGTGACTTGCCCAGGGTCACACAGCTTGAAAATGGTGGCATTCAAAGACCATTTGGTCTGGCTCCAAAGCCCACACTGTTTCCACCAGGCCATGCTGGTTCATCGCCTGCTATGGCGTGTGATCCACAGCAGGCACTTGGAGAAGAATAGATGCGTGTTGAACGAATGGATTTACTGTGTTAGACACAGACAATAGAAAGGGGGAGAGGATGTGGCTCAGTGTCTCACAGTCCAGCAGGTTTGAATGTATTGGCCATTCAGATGCTCCCAGAGTCTGGAGACTGCACACTGTCACGGTTGTTCGCCTCAAAGCTATCACTGCCTTCTTTCTTTGATAGCGGCACTTCCCTGCTTGTCTAGTTCTCGCTAGTGAGATGGAAAGGGAAAGCTGAAAGCTGCTGGGGGAGGGAGCTTCCTCTTTGACAAGAGAAGAACAAGCCAGGGGAAAGCTCTGCTTCCCACCTGCCCCCATGCGCTGCCTCTAACATGGTCATGGGGGGGCGGGGATGGGCTGGTGCCTGAGCTGTGTCTGCCACCGTGTGATCCCTAGGGCAAGGTCAAAGAATTGCAGAGGCTCCCTGTGCCCTGATCATCAGTAAAGCCCTGACCCGATCCCACAACATCTCACCTCCTGACTTTGGGGGAAATGTGAGAGCTCATGAGAAATACAACTCTGTGGGTTTTGGCCACTCTTAGTCGGGTATTCTGTTACTTGCAGCCAAAAGTATTCCCAACGGATATAGAAGCCAAATGGAAGTGGGACGAGCAGGGAATCTGCCACCAGAAGACCTGGCTGCATGTTCAATTCTGTCCTGTAGCCAGCATTTGGACCAGTTGCTTAAGTGATGTGCATGTCAGTTTTGTGATATGTAAAATCTGGCTTGCAGTTGAGGCTGCAGTGACACCAGTACCGGTGCCCCTTTGCTACACACAGAAGTGCCCTCTGGTTGTGCTCTGATGAGTACCTCCTATGGACAGAGGGCCCCCCAAGTGTTTAAGGTGAGGCATGCAAAGGGGCTCTTAAAAAAGAGAGACTCATGAGCACAGAGGTGGGGCTGTGCCCCCCCGGACAGTTCTGGGGCAGGAGAATTGTTAGCCAGAGGGGCACAGGTGGCATGGCTACATTGGAGCTTCGAGGAATCAAGGGCTTGGGTGGGAAGACAGTCAAAAGTCAAGTTAGGAGAAATGTTAGGAGAGCAGAAATGAGAAAAAGGATTTGGAGGACAGTCAAGAGGTCAGAAACAGAACAGGGTAAGGTCAGAAGACAGGAACAGGCAGTGGTTCTGAGTGTGGGCTCAGCACCAGCAGCTGCAGCATCACCGGGGAGTTGCTAGGAATGCAGGTTCTCCAGCCCCACCCCAGTCCTACCGTCATGAACCCCAAAGGTGGGTCCTGCAATCTTTTTTAATAGGCCCTCCAGGTGATTCTGATGGCCGGCTGAAGTTTGAGACCAACTAGGTTGGTTCAAGACTTAGGCTGTGATCAATAGGTAGGTCCCCACATTAACCCTTGGCCAAGTACCTGGCCTCTGCTGGGGAAACAGCAGGGAGAGACTTAAGGAAGCCATAGCAGGATGTCTATGGAGGGTATTAGGTTTTTTATAGAATGGGAGCATAGGAAGCCCTGCCTTCTCTCTGCCGTGTAGGAAGTTGAGCCCAGGGTTTTGGGATAGAATACAAAGCAGTGAATGCTGATCCCCAGCTTTCCAAGAAAGAATAGGAGAAAAGAATGTGTGTGTGTGTGTGTGTGTGTGTGTGTGTGTGTGTGTGTGTGTGTAGGTAGCTGGAGAGACCTGCTGACATCTTGCCACAGCTTGAGGCAGCCCCTAATTAGGATCCATTTCTCTTTCTCCCCAGCTGCTGGCTCAGCTCAGTGGAAGTGACACACTGACAAGCAGCCAGCATCCGGACCGTGTCCCCCCTCTGCTTGAGGCATGGGCTCTACATGGGGCATCGATGCCGGCTGGGCAGGCTGCCCACTGATGGATGAAGCTGTAAGGAACATCCTGATTGGGGACCGGCTCCCTGCCCCCTGCCTGGCTCTGGAGTTCAGGAATGCCTGTGTCTCTGTTCTGGCAGGGGGAGCTCTCCTGGGAACTCATTTAGCAGCCATGTGCTTGGAAGAGAGCAAGCTCCTAAATCTAACTGTTCTGGATGCCAGTTCCCGAGTGGGGAGGTCCCATTGGAGGGATGAGGAAGCAGCTCCATTTAGGCTGCAAACGGCTCCAATTAGCTTCCTTCTCTTTGTCTTCATTTATATTGCATGAGGTATGGGAGGCAGAGAGGAGTATGGAGTGTGGGCAGAGGCACTTCTCTGGTTGCTGGGCCTCTGCTCCTTCCCCACCTCCCCTCTATCCTTATCCTTCCGTGAGGATTGTCTGTGTTCACTCCAGTCCTGGCTCCCCAACATCTTTCTCACCTCCCCCAGCTCTCCATCACCATGGCAACTGCATCAGTACCCACCCCAGTGACTGTTGTGATGCCTCCTGCATGGTCTCCTTGTGTCTCCTCTCCTGGGCTGACTTCTTCATTAGGCACATGAGGCACAGTGCCTAGAGCTCACAATACTTTTAAGGGGCCCATGAAGATACTTAAATTTCTTTCAAAATTCAGAAGAAAAATATAAAATTTAGGTCAAAGAACATGTTTTCATATACAATATGAAATAGAATTTTTAATATTTTTTATGGAAGAAGGAGCTCATAAAGGTGAGTGTGCCTAAGGCCCATGAAGTCATAATGTGGCCCTGTCTCCTTCACCCAATCCATCTTTTACTTGATGTTAGGCTTTAAAAATCCAAGCCTGGCCATGTCCCTTTGCTGCTTATAGGGTGATGAATAGAATGACCCAAGGTGATTCTGGCCATAGATTGTGGGCTATTTGGACAGTAAATCAGAGGGAACTGAATATTTCACACTCAACTCTTCCCAGTGGGGGTCTGCATCCAAGCTAGGCTTCCCATGGGACTAGGGACTTTCTCCTCCTCCATAGAGGGACTGAAACACCCTCGGGCACTGAGGTGTGTCCAAGTCACTGGACAGTTGGCATTCCCAGGAAACTCCTACACACTGCTGCCTGCCTCCAATATCTGGTTACCAAGTGGTGAGTTGTATCCCTCACTGATAAGGTTGCTCTGAAATTGGCATTTCAAGAAAGAAGAGTGATAAGAGGAAGGGTCCCTCCATTGGAATGGCAGACCCACCTTAACCCACTACAAGTGGTGTGGAATTTGTTCTAAACTTTGGTGCATGGCAGGCAGAGGCTGAAAGGCCCTGCCTTGCAGGACACTTTAACCCCGCCCGAGTCCCCAGTCGGAGACCCTCAGCCTGTCTCACCAGTGTCTCTATGATCTGGACCTGGTGTCTCCTGTTCCCCACCCCCCACACCCCCTTGCTCCTTGCTCATTTTGCTTATCATACCTGAATATGCAGGCTCCTTCCGGTTCCTGAACTCTTCTCCCTGCCTGGAATGTCCTTCCTCCACCTTTGTCTCTGACCCACACAGGGGAACTTGAATTCATTCATCAAAACTCCATTAAAGTGTTACCTCATCACGGAAGGCTTTCTGGAGTCTCATCATAACCCTTACTCCAAGATATATAAAAGAGAAGGAGTTCAGGAGAAATAGATTAATTTTACCTTTTCATTATCCACCCCCTTCCCCACCTCGAGAAAGACAGGCCAGTATATTTGTTTATTATTAGAAAGGAAAGATAGGAGGGAGGGAGGGAAGAGACTCCCATCCACCTACCTCTCCAAATTCATGTCAGCATTTGTCCTATTTGATTCGCATGCTTTTGCAAAATAAGAACATTTAAACATGACTAATAAAGCTGAGTTCCTTTGTCCTCTCCTCGCCCCAATTTCCTTCCTTATTCCTCAGAGGCAAGCATGATCACAAATTTGTTTTAGTCCTTGCTGTTCATGTTTTACATTCTTACTCTGTGCATTTGTACTTACAAATGATACGTAGTGATTTTTGTCTGTTTAAGCATTTTGCATAAATGATACATTGTATTTAACGTCCTGAAGTTGGCTTGCTTCACACAGTACCATGTGTGAGAGCTCTATCTATGCCAATACAGGTCTAGTTCATTCATTTTAGTAGTCCATCATTGGTATATAACACACTTAAAAAATGCTTCCCTAGTGAGTATCATTTGGTTGTTTCCTTTTGTTTGCAATTACAATCAATGCCATGCATGGGTTTTGCTAGATCTAAATACACCTAAGCAGTACAAATGCTGGGTCATGGAAGAGCTGCATGTTTAGCTTTCCTAGATACTACAAAACTGTTTCCTGGGGTGATTGCCTCCATCACAGTCCCAATAGCATGAGAGATCCTGCCTGGACAAGAATTATGGGACTCGATTTTTCTCAGCCAATGTGATCTTTATGCAATAGAACTCAGATTTTTTTTGTTGTTGTTGTTTTAAATGTTATTTTCCAGATTAGTAATGAAGCTGCATTTCTAACAAATTTGTGTCAGCCCTTTGAGTTTTCTTCTGTATTTCCTTCTTGTCTTTCCTTTGTATCTTCTTTTATTTCGTTTTTAAAATCAGGTTGTTTGCCTTTTTATTTTTGAGTTACAGGAGTATTGTGTGTTCTGAATGTTATTTCCATACTGTTGTGACTACCTTCTCCAAATGTGTTGCTTGTTCTTTAACTTTGTTTTGCGATGGTTTTAGCATACAGAAATTTGAGTATCTGATGTAGTCAAATATAAATTTTTTTTCTATTGCAATTGGTATCTTCTGCTATTTGTTTAGGAAACATTTCCCTAACTGTATCATGAAGAAATCCAACTGCATTTCCTTATAATAGTTTTAAAGTTTTGTTTTTGATCTCCTGGTATTTATGTTTATGTATGGAATGGGGCAGGAACCCAATAAAGAATACCCCCCATAGAGGTACCAATTTCCCAACACCATTATTGTTGAATAATCCTTTCCTCGCTGATGCCTACAGCCACCCCTGAAATATACCGAGTCTTCATAAATACACGGAACTACTTCTGAGCTCTCTGGTCTGTTCCACTGATAGATTTGTCTATCCTGCATCCCTCTCCCACTATTTTTTTTTTTTTTTGCTAAGAAAATTTGACTTTAATAGAAATTCTCAAAATACATATAATTTGTCATATTCTACCTGTATGATCCTCCCCTCATTATTGAACAGTAAATATGGTCCCATTATCCCATAATATTATTTTGCCAAAATTGTACTCAAGGCCTCTCCCACTATTTTAAATTCACATGGCTTTACGGCTGGCCTTTATATCTAGTTGGGAAAGCTCCTTCTCCATGTTCTTTTATCTCGGCTCTTCTTTGTCCTCGGCCATTTCAGATTAATGTTAGACTCAGTTTGTCAAGCTCTGTGAAAAGCTCCATTGGGATTTGGATTGGAATTGCAATGAATTTATTGATTAACTTTGGGGAGAACTGACATCTGTATAATACTGAACCTTCCCATGCATGAACATGTTATATTTCTTCATTTTTTTCAGGTCTTTTCTTATGTCCTTCTGTAACTTTTTATAATTTTCTCCATAAAGGTCTCTCACATCTTTTGTTAGATTTATTCTCAAGTAACAGAGTTTTTTCTGCTTTTATGACTGAGAACTTTCTTTCAGTTACATTTTCTAATTGATCGTTATAAGAATGCTATGGGGTTTTGTATCCAGAAACTTCTGCTGACTATCCTCCTGGTTCTAACTCTTTGTAGATTATCTTGGATTTCCTATTTAAACAATCATACCACCCCCGAATAATAATTCCTGTCTTCCTTCTTATTCCTTATCTGATTTTTTTCTTGCTTTATATTGCTAGCTAGGATCTCTAATACATTGCTGCTTAAACAGGTATAACAAGCATACTTATTTTATTTTTCACTTTAGTTATAATATCTTTATAGTTTTGCCATTACATATGATGTTTACTGTAGGGTAAATGTCATAGACCATAGGTAGATCCATTTTATCAAGTTAAGAAATTTTCCTATTTCTAGCTTACTATTTTTAAGTAACAGTTTTATTGTGATAAAATTCATATACTTAAAATCCACCATTTTATTTATATTTTAAAATAGCTTCTTTTAAAAAAAGTTTATTTATTTACTTTTTAGTAATCTCTGTGCCCAGCATGGGGCTCGAACCCACCAACCTGAGATTAAGAGTCACATGCTCCTCTGACTGAGCCAGCCAGGCGCCCCTAAAATCCACCATTTTATAGAGTACAATTCAGTGTTTTTTAAATACACCCACAGAGTTGTATAACCATCACCACTATCTAATCTTAGGACATTTTCATTACTCCCAAAAGAAATTCCATACATCCCCTCTCTCCAACCCCTGGCAACCACTAATTTATTTTCTGACTTTATGGAGTTGTCGCTTCTGTACTTCCTATAAATGGAATCATACGAGAAGCATGGTCTTTTGTGCCTGCCTTCTTTCATTTACTGTAATGTTTTTAAGTTTTGTCCATGCTGTGGCATGTGTCAATAGTTCATTCCTTCATTCCTTATTTCTGAGTCATATTGCATCAGATGGATATATCACTTTTGGTTTATCCATTCACCTGTTGATGGACATTGGGCTGTTCCCCCTTTTTGGCTATTGTGAATAGTGTTGCCATGAACATTTGTGTGCAAGCGTTTGTGTAAACATGTATTTTCTCTATTAACTTTCTGAGGAACTGCTGAACCATTTTCCATAATGACCACACCATTTTGCACTCCCACCCGCAGTGCATGAGGGCCCCAATGTCTCCACATCCTTGCCAATACGTGTTACTGTCTTAAAAAAAAAAAAAAATACAGCACTCTTAGTGGGTGGGAAGTGGTATCTCATTGTGGTTTTGATTTGCATTTCCCTGATGACCAGTGATGTTGGACATTTTTTTGTGTGCTTCTTGGCCACATCTATATCTGTTTGGGAGAACTATCTATTCAAATCTTTTTCCCATTAAAAAGAATTGGTAATCTGTCTTTTTATTTTTGAGTAGTAAGTGTTCTTTGTGTAGTTTGGATGTAAGTCCCTTGTTAGACATATGACTTGCAAATATTATCTCCTAGTCTGAGGATTATCTTTTCACTTTCTTGATGGTGTCATTTGATGCACAGAAGTTTTAATTTTGATAGGGTCCTTTTATCTATTTTTTTCTTGCGCTTTAGGCGTAACATTGAAGAAACCATTGCCTAATCCAAGGTCATGAAGTTTGACACCTGTTTCCTCCCAAGAGTTGCATAGATTTAGCTTTTACATTGGGCCTTTGATTAATTTTGAGTTAGTTTTGTATATGGGGTGGGTCCAAATTCACTTTTTTTTTTTTTTTTTTTGTATGTGGATGCCCAGTTATCCCAGCACTGTTTGTTGAAAAGACTGTTATTTCCCATTGAATTGTCTTGGCATCCTCATCGAAAGTCAGTTGACTACATATGTTTATTTCTGGACTCTCAATTCTATTCTATTGCTTTATTTGTCTACTCTTGTGCCAACACCACCCTGTCTTGATGACTGTAACTTTGTAGTAAGTGTTGAAATTGGCAAGTGACACAACTTTGTTATCAAGATTGCTTTGGCTATTTTTTAAAAGATTTTATTTCTAAGTAATCTCTACAGCCAATGTGGGGCTCAAACTCACAATCCCAAGATCAGGAGTCGCATGCTCCACTGACTGAACCAGCCAGATGCCCCTAGTATCCTTCTATTTTAGCCTGAAGCACTTTCTTTAGTATTTCTCTGGTGTGCTAGCGACAAATGCTCTCAGTTTTAATTTATCTAGGAT
The DNA here is from genome assembly GCF_004348235.1 of Phoca vitulina. Lineage (NCBI taxonomy): Eukaryota > Metazoa > Chordata > Mammalia > Carnivora > Phocidae > Phoca > Phoca vitulina. Next base: position 87,851,228 of record NW_022589705.1, read on the forward strand.
TTTTCTTTCATTTTTTTTTTTTTGAAAAACAGTTTTTCTGGATATAAAATTCTTGGTTGACAGTCTTCCTGTCAGCATTTTGGATATGTCATCCCACTGCTTTCTGGCCTCCATGGTTTCTGATGAGAAGTGAGCTGTTAATCTTGTTGAGTATCCCTGGTCTGTGAAGAGTCCCTTCTCTCTTGCTGCTTTCAAGATTTTTGGGCTTTGTCTTTTGATAGTTTGACCATGCTGTGTGTCTAGGTGTGGATATCTGAGTTTATCCTGCTTGCAGTTGCAAAGCTTCTTAGATGTGTAGATAACTGGGGTTTTAATTTTTTGAAGTCAAATTTGGGAAGTTTTCTTTCTTTCTTTTTTTTAAAGATTTTATTTATTTTTATTTGAGAGAGAGAGAATGAGAGAGAGCGAGTACATGAGAGGGGGGAGGGTCAGAGGGAGAAGCAGACTCCCTGCCGAGCAGGGAGCCCAATGCGGGACTCGATCCAAGGACTCCAGGATCATGACCTGAGCTGACGGCAGTCGCCCAACCAACTGAGCCACCCAGGCGTCCAAATTTGGGAAGTTTTCTACCATTATTTTTGTAAATATTCTTCCTGTTCCTTTCTTTCTCCTTTCTTTTTGGACTCCCATTATTCTTATGTTGGTGTGCTTAATGGTATTTCATAGGTCTCTGATACTCTGCTTATTTATCTTCATCCTTTTTCCTTTCTGTTCCACAAACACGATATATTCAATTAGCTGATCTTCAAGTTTGCAGATTCTTTCTTCTGTCACTGCAGATCTATGACTAAACCCTCAATTAAATTCTTCCTTTCAGTTATAATTCTCAACTCCAGAATTTCTATTTAGTTCTGTTTTATAATTTCTATCTCTTTTTTGATATTTTGTGTTTCATGAAACAATCTCACACTAATTTTTTAGACATGATTTTATTATTTGAACATATTTATAAGAGCTGATTTAAAGGCTTTATTTATTATTATTATTTTTAGTAAGTCTAACATTTAGATATCTTCAGGAAAGTCTTCTATTGATTTTTTTTTTTTTCCCCTGTGTATGGGCCATACTTCTCTATCTCTTTGTGTGTTTTGAAGTTGTTTATTGAATACTGGACCTTTTTAATAATAAAATGTGGCAACTCTGGCACTCAGACTCTCCCTCCTCCCCAGTCTATTGTTGCTGTCCCCCCACCCCCACCCTCAATATTTGTTTAGCAACTTTTCTGGGATAATGATGTAAAATGTTCCCTGTCATATGTAGCCACTGAAGTCTGCTTGCTCCACCTCATGCTTTTTTTTTTTTTTTTAACTTATTGGATAGATATTTTCTTAAATGCCTTGAACCAATGAAGCATCTACCTTTTGTCAAGGGACTAGGTGTGTGCATTCAATGCTCTGACAGTTTCCAGCTCTACTTTAGCCTTCATTTTCTGCTTGTTTAGGGTCTCAAGGTCAACCCAAGGTGAGATATTAGGATCTTCTCTGGCCTTTTTTTGGGCGTGTGCACAGCATGCCCATGTGTGTGGTCTTCTAGATTCCCAGGAATATATTGTAGGTTTTCAAAACCCCTTGTGAGCATCACATTCCTCAGATTTTCCTTCTCAGATTTTTGGCCACGCTCTTATTTGTTCCAATTGGTGTCACCACCTCAGGCAGCTGTGATGTTGAATAATTGCCACTAATTTGTTTTTGCCTTTGTGTGTGTGTGTGTGTGTGTGTGTGTGTGTGTGTTTTGACAAATGCTCTGGCTTAGAGCTTTTTCCATTGAGCAGGCTCTGAGTTAGATCAAATAACGACAAACCTTGCACATAGGGCTTTTCCAAGGAGCTGCCAAAAGTCAAATAGTGACACTTCTCTGGGGATGAAGCTGTTTGGAGCTCAAAACCCAATCTGTCCCCTTTAGTGACTGTTTTTCATAGCTTCTATGGTTCTGTCGCTGTTGGTTTTCAAGGATATGGAGCTAGGAAGAAAAGAATGAGAATAGAGAAAGTTAAAATAGCACAGACCTCACTGATCTTCCCAAGATTCAGCTTTATTTTCTGGACAAATGCTCTTTGGATTGTTGTTAGCCATTGGTTACTTTACAGTTCTGAAAAAGTTGATCAAGATGAATTTTGCCAGTGTTCTCATTGCTTTTATGGAGAGGTAGATCCTCAGAGGTCAGAACTATGGCTTTCTAAAAAATCATGAATGAAATATAAAATTTTTAAGGTTATTGCCTGCATCTCTTAGAATAAGAAAAATGATTATTCTTCTTAAATAGTTACTGTGATAGATCACTTGATGGATTTTTGATGTTGAAGTGCCCAGCTGAGTTCCTAGGATGAGTTACTTAACTTCTCTGTATTTTAATTTCCTCATTTTCAAAATTGAGAATATCAGCGCATACTCTCATTGATTCTAAGTATTAGAAAGGAATTTAGAACAGTGTCTGGCATGTAGTGAACCTTCAATGAAGGTCAGCTTTTATTACTGTTTCTACATTCCAGGGATAAAGCCTATTTAGTCATGGTATATTGCTATTTTAAATATATTGCTAGGTTACATTTGCCAATGTTTTATTTAGAATTTTTTGTATCCATGATCATAAATGTGAGATTGATTTAAAATTTCTACCTTTTACCATCCTTGTCCAGTTTTGGTGTCAGGGTTATTCTGGCCTCAGAAAACCAAGTTGGGTGCGTTATATTCCTAATACCCCATTATGGGGAAGTTAGTACAGAAGAAGGGATGAATGGACCTTAGAGGAGGTGGGAGTGGCCCATGGGGAGAAGGCTTGGAAAACTTTCTCAAGGCTGGGAATGGCACAGAGGTCATTGTGGAATCCCACGAAGTGAGTAGCAGAACCCTAAGCTCTTGCAGTCACCCCAGCAAAATGGAAGACATGTAGAGAATGACTGCATGGATGGAGCATCAACCTTATCTGCTTCATCAAAGCCAAGTTTGGCTTGGAAACAATGCAGCCACCTGACTTCAAAGGACACTATGGGGTTGGACAGGAGTATGTGTATGCAGTTGGTTGCTTTCCCTAATGTTCTGGGCTGTTAAGACCCTGGGACCTTGACTCAATCCTTGGGGACAAATAGGGGAGTCCACATTGTATTTCCTGCTTGCCAAGCAAGGTAGAGACTTGAAAAAGTTTGTCTGACTTATAAAGACATAAGAACTGTAGCATGTCATACAACCCATGACATGGAGTCAACTTTATTCCCACAGCCTCTGCTCTATGCCTTCCCCAGCTTCTTTGTGTTCCTCTTTAGACTGTGAACTCTGTGAGAGCTGGAGCCTGGCTTTATTCATCTCCATGCCTGCAGCTCTTAGCATGGGGCCTGGCACTGAACAGGTTCTCTCTTGGCCCTTGGTGGAACTGAATGAAGATGGAGATAAAAGTTCCCTCAATGAGTTGAAAGTGTATTTCTGAGTGAGGCTTTCGGAAAAAAATTATTTAGATCTGAAGAAATTGGCTATGCAGTGGATGCTATAAATGTGCTTGTTCAACATCTATTCTGACCTCTTTCTAGTGTGCCTTCCTGTACTATGGAGGTTGGAAAAATAAAAATTAATTTCCCAGCCTCTTTTGCAGCCAGTGTTTCAGTCATGCTCTAGGTTCCATTAGTCAAAAATCCCCTGCATAAGATTTGGAACTGAGCTGATAATGAAAACAGGTAGGGGGCACAAGGCATCCCTGTTTTGCTGGCATGGGTCATGAAGAGACAGTGTACCTAAGCAGCTTCCTAAATTGTTGGTTTCTTTGGCAAAGGGAGAGGGACTTTCTGATCACAGCAAAGACAGAAGGATTCTGGACACTGGAGATTTTCCCTCTGAGCTCAGCTCAAAGCCTGTTTCTCTTGTGCTTCCAATGGCCCATAAGCCTCTTAATACTTGATGGTAGATCCCCTTCTGCCTAACTCCTGCCTACTATATGTAACTGAATCCTAACAGGTTGTAGACTAAGATTTTCAGGAAAATGGAAATCCATGGTTGATCATCTGTCCTGGTTGTATTTGAAGGCAGTGAGGATCCAGTTGGCAGAGAAGGTAGGATCTAGTGTGAATGCTCTATTAAAGACAAGTCTTGGCAGGCCAATCATCTTCTGTGATAATCTACTAATGCAAGAACGAAAATATAAGCACTGTGGGGTTTGTTGATATTTCTAACTGTACCTTAGAGTTTAAAGAAAGAAAACAATGAGCTCAGGGTTTTGCATGTCCTCATGTCTTCAGGTCTAGTAAGAGGACCAGGGAACTTCTATGGCTTCCTTGTTATTTCTCCTCTCTGTTGACTACAGGTCTAACAGCTGAAAATCAGTTACATTTCTTAAAACTATAGGTTGCTGAACTATAATATAGATTGAATTCATAGCCTCAATAGGTCTCTTAAGTGAGAGCTTGGGCATGCATTAGAAGAATGGGACTCTGAGTCTTGGAACTGAGATTTTTGGTGGTTTTTAATGACTAAAGTACCATGAATCCTGAAATTCGCCAAGCGTCCCCTGTCAGCAAATCCTGCCTTGTTTGGAAATCCTGTAATGACCTCTACCTTATAATAAGAAGCCATGTTTCCTTCTGAGCACTTCCACCACACCACTGCCTCTAGAGCTGTGACTAAAGTCAGATCCAAGCATCTCATGCATCTGAAGAATGGTAATTTTTTGCTAATTCACATTAGCAGAAAGTGAGAGATGGGTGTGCACAGAATCTGAAGGCATTAAACCACAGAGGGAAAAATGTAATTTTAAATAACATTTCTGATTTAATCCTGGATAGATGCATCAGGGTGAACTTACCAGAGAATCTGGATTCAGTGTGTTAGCTTGGGAAACTGGAAGTTCTTACTGTTTGCTTGTATGGTCAATGTTCTTTGAAGATGGCCACCATGACTACCGTTCCTCGAATTCACACTCCTGTATAATCTCATCCTATACTGGATTGGGGTCAGCCCAGTGACTCACTTTAGCCAGTAGAATGGAGCAGAAGTGAAGGCCAGGAAGCTTCCATTTTTGTATTCTTGTGAGCCCCAAGCGGCCTTGTAAGACATCCAACTAACCTGCTGGAGAAAGAAGTCATGCTGAAGATCATGAGACACCACACATGTGCATGAAGAGGCCAGCTTGGATGTTACAACCCACCCTGTTGGGCTTTTTGGTTATCTACTGTCTCTGCCCAATCCTGAGACTTCTTTCCCAAGAGCTACAATTTGGAGGTCTGGACTTGGTTTCATGGAGGGATGAGGTCTGTCCTTATACAAGATGTACCATTGCTCCGACCCTGCAGAGAAAAGCTGTGGATGGGCTGGATTCTGAAGGTTGGACAGAGGGATTCAGAACTCCATGTGCCCATCACCTGTCTATGTAGCCCATACCCACACAAAGCCCAGGAAAGCAGGAGAGCAGTTTCTTCTAGCCTCGAAGGAGCCTGTGCTCTGAGTGTTAGTTTCAATTACCCACCGTGGTGCGGGGGAGCTTTGGAGACAAAGGCATGACGGACACATGCTCCTCAAGTGCCTGATGGGGATTGTCAAATCATCAGCATGGACAGCAGAGGCAGGAAGCTGAAGCTTCCTTTCTCATCACATCTGTTCTGAGATGGTGCAGAGTATAGAAGTGATGTGGGCTTGGGGATGGAAAGAGATAGGGGTTTGGTTCTAGTTTTGCCCCTCTCTAGCCAGGGAAGTTTGTGGTTGACTCCCCAGTGTCCATTCTTCCACCACATCCTCAAGTGATTTTTTAAGTTGAAGGATGAACCCCTTTAACCCTCAAGATAGCTGGGTGTGGGATGGGGCAGTCAGAACCCCCTGGGAGAGCTACCCCCAGAGAGGATCACTGGTGCACAGATATTCAATTTTTGTGTGGGGAAGAACCTACTTATAGCATTCGTGATAATTGCTGTCCCTTCACTACTCACTTGATTAGGGATGGATGTACACTTCAATCTTGGCCAAGGAAGAGTGAGAGGAAATCTTCTAGGGAAGGGAGGGAGCTTCCAAGGAAAGTCTTCGGTCTTCTAGAAAGGGCACCCAGACAGAGATAGCCCTTTCCTTCCTCTGAATGTTATGTTATATCTGTGTGTGATGCCTTGGATAAATCACTTGATTTCTACCATCCCTCCCTGTGATGAGAAGAGACATGACACATGTAAATCGCCTGTGCATAGCATTCCCTCAATAATTAGCTATCATTGTTTCTATTACTCTAATGAGGTAGTACTATGTAAACCCAAGTTCACTATAATTTATGCTTGAAAAGGATAGAACTTGGCTTCTAATCTCAGAGACAGCTGTCATGAATTTCTCCCCTCCCCGCACACACAAGCTTTCTCTTGCATCAAGAGGTGGAGCTTATTTCCTTTCTCTTTGAAGGCGGGCTGGCCCTGTGACTGCTTTGATCAGTAGAATGTGGTAGATGTGATGTTCTGGGACTTCTGAGCCCAGGTCTTAAGAAAACTGGCAGCTTTTCTTTCCTTTGGTAATGCTTGCCCATGAGGTCCTTGTTTTCAGAAGCCAGCTACCCAGCTGTGACAAGCCCAAGCCACAGAGGGGAGCACCAAGACTCTCCAGCTGCGACCTCAGCCAATAGGCATCATCATCTGACAGTATGGAGTGAGCCATCTTGGGTGTTTCTTCTTAGTCTACCCCCCCGCCCCCATTATTGCAGCCTAGTTAACTCTGTCTGGAGTAGAACTACCTATGTCCGCTCAGCTTCCAGGATTGTGAGATAACATAAAATGGTTGTTATTTTGAGCCACTCAATTTTGGGGTGGCTTGTTATGCAGCAAGAGATAACAAAAACAATTTCTTTAAATGTATTTTGGAATTCTGGCTTTTCCCTGCGTTCATATCTGCTCCCACTACCCCGCCCCCCCCTTGGTGGGCTGACGTCATTGGCCACGGAGGCGCACTCCATCACAGGTCTCTGTCTCTTAAGCTCCTTTATTGATAAAGCCCGTGTGCTGGGGCCTCAATCAATGTGCTAAGCTTCTCTCCGTACTCCCTGAAATGCTTGCAAGGCAGTATGCGTGCCACAGGAAGACTATCAGATTGGTAGTTTCAAGGCTTATGTTCAAGAACTGGCTATTTTACTTACTGAATGTAAGACCTCAGGCAAGGTTCTTAATCTTTGGAGTCTCATTTTTTTTTTTCCATCTGCAAACTGAGGACAATAATAGTAACTTCCTCACCAAGCAACGGAATGGTCCAAGCAAGATAATATACATGTGAAAGTACTTTGAAAAGGTGTTCTTTACACGTGGTAATTATCGTTACTATGCCTCACTGTACAATGAACTCCAGTGCATGGTAGGATCACCCAACAGCTCTTCTTTGTGTTACGTCTGGGAAACAAGATCACGGAGGGGGATGTCAGTAGCGTTACTGTCATCTTCCTCATCACCGCCATCATCCCCTTCATCATCAGCAGCAGCAGCAGCATGTCATTGTTAATGTCACAGTGTTAATCCTCACTTACAGCTTTTTGAGTATCTATCGAGCTACATCCCTGCCATAGACTCTCACAACGATCCTTCAGGATGTGTGTGTTATTAACCTTCTTTTACAGGAAATCAAGGCTAGCCCAGGTTAATCTCCTTGCTCAAGACCATACCGAAGTAAACTCGGCTCACCGGAAAGTGAAAAACCAGAGAAAAGGTATGTTTGTTGTGTACACGTTTCTCCTTTCCCCATCAACCTCAGAGAACTAATGACTCTTCTTAAGTGGCTCTGGGGGTATTTGGGATGTCAACAGCATTATTAAGCTGCACTCCGAATGCCATGATGCAAATGGCACTGTTTTGGGGAAAAACACCCTCCAGCATTGGAATAGGGGCAATGAAGCCTGAGTCTGAAGCTGTCAACATCCTGAGAGTTCACGGGCTGGAGCTAAGGGAACCAGAGCGTCCCTGCTTATTTGCCATGTGCAGCCATCTCTCGGAAACTGGGCAGGCACTAATTAGATAGCCACTCGCAAAGATGCTGTCACTAACTGGAAGCCACCCAAATGGCTCTCTTTGTTCCAGAAGCTTCGGAAGAGGACGCCCCCCCCCCAACTCTCCTCTCACCCCACCCTCACTTGCCAAACCTCAAGGACCACAAATACAGTTAATTATGTCAGCTTGGCTTGGTGTTGGTTTTCCAGATAACATCTTTCATTAACGTTGACCTTCCGGCTGACTGGTTGCTGTACCTTTGGGGGTTGTGGGTGATGTGTTGGTTACCCTGGTGACATAGGAAAGAGGTGGAGGGGGGAGGTGGAAGGTGGGGACAATATCTCAAGCAGGCCCCTAAACTATGTCTCTTCTTCCCTCCATGTCTCCTAGGCTTCCACAAGATAGCACTAAGCCCCCTGGGGATGCCAGGGAAGAATCTGATATCAGGTTATTAGTTGTCTCAGCCTTGGTATCTTAAAGACAACTCATGGTCTCCAGAGATAAGTTTTGGAGGGCAGTCTCTACATTTTATTTATTATCCCTGTACCTCACGCCCTACCAGACAGACAGACAGATAGACACACACACACACACTGCCCACCCAGCCCTAGAGATGGAGGCTATTAGGCAGTGTATATGGAAGTGAATTTGTACCATTTATGCACGAGTGGTGTGGACCAAAGGCAGGGGCATGATGGCTGATCTCTTTGCGAACAAACTGTTTGCAAATTCCTCAATGCAACCCTCAAGCCGAGCTCTAAGTCCAGGAGCCATGCTAACTGGAACTGGCTACCAGGATTTTGAGAGGGGTCTTCCTTACCAAATTCTTAAAGTGGGGCTATGAGATAAAAGCTCTACACAGCATATACAGAAATAAGCGTGACATCATTTTCTAGACTTTCTGATTCTACTTCTGAGCAGATAAGCCTTTGCCCTTTGCCAGGCACCCATACCTCGGTCACCAGTGGTTCTCATACCAACCCCAAATCGGCCAGTTGCACAGCTGACCGAAGAAATGGCAGAGAGGCTTATGTGTGTACCAGCCCCTTGATCATGTAGGACATGTCTTGGCCAATGGGAGAGAGAATAATGATCACTCTTCACTCTTCCACCTCTAACTTCCAAAGATCTTTTTTATTTTTGGTCCAACCAAGGCTACAAGGAGAAACCAACTGCAAACATTCTGCCTTTCTTTTTTTGCCAGGAATTGTGAAACCACCAGTACGTAACATCATTTACCTTGCTAATCAGACTTTCGGGGGAGGAGGGACTTACCACAAACCCAGACTAGCCCATGGTGAGGGGCAGTTGTTGTCTGAAATACTCATCTCAACAGGGAGCCATAAAATAAATCTTCATTCACATAGATAATGTGTTAATGTTGAGAAAAAGATTTGGAATTAGGATCGAGACTCCCCCAAACCAGTAAAGTGTGGGATCCAGTGCTGACCCTGGTGAAATACACAGGCCAGAATGCAGGCTGTTTCCTGCAGACAAGAGAAAAAACATTCCTTTTTTATTTCTAGCCCAGAAAATTTGGCCAGTCTGCCGGCTGGCTGCACTACACAGAAGTCAGTTCAGATATAGATTTTCCCCTCTCCTTGTTTGCATGAGTTGCTTGCAGGAAACAGCCAGCCCACCAGTCAGCCTGATGAGTTTCCCTTCCCTTATTCAATCAGAGAAAGTGTTCCATATTGCAGAGTCCATGTAGGAACTAATTCATGTGCGAGGTGCCCAAGAGAAACTTGAATTTGTTTGTCTTTTTATATAAACCGTGCTGAGAGGCTGAAGACAGAGGTCCCGCTGAGGTCTTATCTGATGACAGGAGCTTGGACACATCAGCAATAAAACCCCACAGCCTTGTGACCAGTGTGGGCTGACTGTTCTCCTTTCTACAACAGCTAATATTCAGTAAGTGGTTTTTATGTGCCAGACACTGGGCTGGGTGCTTCACACCCACTGTCTCATTTAATCTTACAACAACCTTGTGAGGGGGCTAAAGTCATCTTCATTTATGTTCAAGGCAAATCTTCAAGGCTGAGAGAGAGAATGAGAGAGAGAGAGAGAGAACTCACCTGAAGTCACAAAGCTGGTGAGTACGGGAGTCAAGATTTAAATCCAGGTTTTTTCTGACTTCTCCTGTATTGAACTGATTATTTTAGGAGTTAAGGGTTAAGTGTCTGAAGGATCAAGGCTCATATTACCCTTATCTGGCTGAGACTTAACTTCTGATCTATCTTGTGGTAGGATTTGAGGGTCAAGGATCCAGGCAGCCTGGCTCAACTCAAGGCAACGGCAGGGGGCAAGCCCCACAAGGTCAGGTCAGTGGATCCAGAATGCCTTAGCTGTGAATGCACTCGGTCCCTCTTGCAGCAGCATCCTTGTTGTTAAATCTGATCTCCCCTCCATAATCCCCTTATTTTAATGACACGGGAGTAGGCATTGCTACTTTCATTTGGGACAGCTCTATAAAGGGGAATTCCTCTGAATGAGGAAGAAGCCATGTAAGCAGACACTGCTCAAACAGGACTGGTGGTAGGTGAGAGGGCATAGGGAGATTTGGTGTGGCTGGAGCCAAAGGCATGCCAGATCTCCAAAGGTGTTCCCTGAAGGCCATTCAGAAGCTTGAACCATACCCGGAGAATAGCTACAGTTACTGGTGACATGATCGGATTGGCATACGTGAAAGATTGCCAAATGAGAACTGTCATTTCTGATTGCCTAGAAACCAGGCTTTCCCCGGATCCTATTATTCTAACAGATCAGATAGAGACATGGGCATGTCCTGGGCAGGCTAATAGTTCTGTGACCCTTTAAAGGCGATTATTTCTGTAACTGTCCAATCTTTCTTTCAAAGAGAATTTGAACTCTGGAGGCAGGCAGAGGAAGATTCCTGATGGTGGCACTCAGTCTTTGTTCCGAGCAATGTGCTCGGGGCCTCAAAATGGCACATCCCATTCAACAAAGTAAGACTCAGCAGTGAGCAGAACTCACCCCCTTGAAGTTGGTTAGTGGCCAGCTTATTTGCCAGTATCTGTTTCTTGGGTCCTCATTTGCCAACCTAAGTAGCTTACTGTGGTGGTTTTAAAACATGCTTGTATTCTGCATCTGGCCATAACAAAGAAGCAGGGACCAGAGTCCCTAACCCTTCTCACCTGAAACAGCTAGAAAATGCAACAAAATTCATGCAGCCATGTTTTTTCAGGTACTGGAAACAGCACAGATCGCCTCGAGAGAAAGGAAATCAGGGAGGTGAGTCTTAAGGTATCTGAAACGAAAAATAACACTAGATGGGATTAAAAGCAGATTAGATTACGGAAGAAAACAAAGCAATTGAAACTATTTATAACAAAGTACACAGAGAAAAAGACTTAAGAGGAAAGAATCAAGAACTAATGACCTATATAGGACAAGTGACCTAACATATGAGACCCAGGAGGAGGGGAAGAGGGTGCAAAAAACTTAAAGAAATATAGCCAAAGGCTTTCAAATTTGATGAGAACTAGAAACCCACTGATCCAAGAAGCTCAATGAAATTTTCCAAAAAGAATACACATTCCCCTGATGACTAATGATGCCGAGAATCATTTCATGTGCTTGTGGTTCATTTGCCTATCTTCTTTGGAGACATGTCTGTCCAAGTCCATTTTTAATTGGGTTGTCTTTTTCTTATTGAGTTATAAGAGTTATTTACATATTCTGGATCCTAGACCCTAATCAGATATATGATTTGGTCCCATTCTGCAGATTGTCTTTTCACTGTCCTGAGAGTGTCTGTGTCAGGGTTCTCCAGAGAAACACAAGCAATAAAAAAGAGACATATTTTAAGAAATTGGTTCACACAAATGTGGGGGCTGGCAAGTCTGACATTCATAGGGTGGGCTGCAAGCTGGGAGCTCAGAGAGAATTGATGAGGTATTCTTGGGGCAGAATTTCTTCTTTCCCAGAAACTTCAGGTTTTGCTCTTACAGCTTTCAACTGATTGGATGAGGCTCACCTACACTGTGGAAGGTAATGTCCTTTACTTACAGTCAACTAACTATAGATGTTAAGTACATCTACAAAATACCTTTACAACAACAACTAGGCCAGTGTTTGCTGAAATAACTGGATACCATAGCCTAGCCATATTGACACATAAAGTTAACCATTATAGTGTCACTTAACACAAAAAGTGTCAAGTTTTGATGAAGTCTAATTTATCATTTTTTCCCTTTGAGTGCTTGTGTTTTAGGTATCACATATAGGGAACCATTGTTTACTCCAAGGTCACAAAGATTCACACCTGTTTTCTTAGGAGATTTTAATAGTTTTAGCTCTTAAATTTAAGTCTTTGATCCATTTTGAGTCAGATTTTGTATATGGTGTGAGGCAGGGCTCCAATGTGTTCTTTTGCATATGATGTTGTCACCTTTGTAAGCCACTCAGTTTAATTTTCTCCATCATCTTCCTATTCCAGTAAGTTCAGGCCCCTTAAAGAGTTTGCCCCTTAACCCAGTTCCAGATCCCAAACTGGGAGAAAATTTAGAACTCTTGATTTCATTTCCCCAAGTCACTTTCTGTTTGGTGGCCCTGCTTAGGCCTTGAAAAACAATGGGAAGGGCTGGAACAAGGTAACTTTGGTGTTTTAGAGAGAGCACTCATCAACTGGTCACCACAAAGTACCTGGATTTGTTTGGACTCACAGCCTGGAGGAGACGCTGTAGAGATTCATACACTATGTCCCGTGGGCCAAATAAATATGGGCCTCTACCTACTTTCGTAGATAGAGATTTGTAGGAACACAACTGCATCAGTTCACCTACCTACTGTCCATGCCCGCCCGAGAGCTACAAGAACAGAGGTAAGTAGTTGTGATTGAAACCATATGGCCTCCAAAGCCTAACATGTTTATGATCTGCCCCTTTAGAGAAAACTCTGTTAACCCTGGACACACAGTCCTAGTGTGTGCAGAATGGAAGTCTCTTCAGAATAAGAGGAAATGGACGTGTAGCAGAGGCTGTTGGCACCTAATCCAGATCCCCTTTTGTGATGAGGTTGCCCACCCCCAGGTCCCATGCTGCTTCTGTGAATGGATCCAGCTGCACCCTTCTCTTCTCTTGTGTGGCTCTTTTGTCTTTCTTCCCTCCTGCATCCCTTACCCTCTCGCTAATTTCCCCTGAGACACCCCCTCAATAACTCACATACATATGCATTCTCCTCGCAGGCACTACTTCTAAAGAATCCAACTTAGGTCAGAATGCATTGTCAGAATTAGAATTCCAGTTCGAAGCTTCCTTCTTTCCTATCGGCCTTCTTGAATGATGTAGTCCAAAAGCCAACAGGTTGGCACAGACAAGGTAGATGTCTGCAAGGGGGAGAGGGGTTCATGGTCTGGCAGCTGGTGGGAGGTGTTGGAGCCTGAGCAGAGAAGAAGGTGTTTGCCTGGGGGAGGGGGTTGTGGGGGCTTGACCTGGGGTAACAGTGCCCTGGCAGGATGACGGGAGTGACTACATGCATGAGCACCAGTGGTAGTGGGAGATTGTTGTGGACAGGGGAATTGACCCAGTAATTAAATATATTGAGGGTAATGAGAGGTTTCTCATTGTCTGAGGGGTTATAAATATGGAAAGGGAGAAAAGCTAGAATAGACTCTCTGGTATTGGATTCGAACTGGAGGTATCAGTGTAACTCGTGTTTTCAACACATAGAGATAGATAGATAAATATAGAATTAGATGTATGTGGTCACTGAGGGCCTGGCAGCTCCAACACCCCAAAAGCAATAAGCACCCAGATCTTGGTTTCAAAATGCCTTTCTCCGCTAAAAGGAATAAGGACTCCTCGGAGAAATGTCTGGTTTCAAAGCTGGGGCTGAGAAAGTGCAAGATGAGCTAGAGCATCTTTTTGTGCTAGAAAAGTAAGGACGTGCTCCAAATATGAGGAGAAAGTGTCAAAAAGGACACAGAAGCCAGCTTGAAAGGGTCACCACTGGCCAGATCTGGGGCAGTTTGAGTATCAAAATAAATGATGGCAGTAGCAGATGAAAATGCATTGACTAAAATAGGAATCCCTGAGTCTGTACTGATAAAAATAAATGAATGAATAAATTACTGAGGAGAAGAGAAGGGCCTTACAGGAGAAAGCCAATTAATAAATGGAGAACAGATGATGGAATATTAGAACGTCCATCGTAATAACGAATTCTGCCAAAAAGTATCAGTGCTGGTATTTGTGGAGTGAAGACAGAGGAGAGGAACGTTTTCCATCTGGGATCACGTTTCACTCCACGGGCGAGAGAGAGAGGCTCAGCTGGAGGACTCTCTGGACTGGATCTTCTCAGCTCAGTAAAACTCTGGGCCACATCTGTGGTGATTCCTTGGCCTTGAAGAGGGTCGGAATATGTCACCCCCAAACATGCCACTTTGAGTAAGGATTATTTTGAGCTGAAGGCAATTGAGAACCCACAAATGCAGGAAGAGTTTTCTGCCCTCCCCTTATCTGCCTGAAAGCAGGACAGAAATTTCCCTATGAGGAAGGTGGCCTCCGCCCTCCACCCCTCTCACCTCAAGTACCAGGGAGAGAAGAGCAACTCTTATCATCGAACACTGGGAATGGACACTGAGATCAATTTGCATAAACAGACCTTATTAAGGTAGCCCTTATCTTCTGTTAGCTCCTCCGGTGTATGTCCGAATCACTTACCCACTATTTATTGCCCTTTGAAGCCCAAGCCCGTTTTCTTTTGTTAAAAGGATATATAAGCCCCTAAGTCTAAGTGGTTCTTTGATTTTCTGTTCTGTTCTGTGAACTCTCAGCACGTATCTATTAGTAAAATTCTGTTCTTTTTCTCCAGCTAATATGCCTTTTGTTAGTTTAATTTGCGGGGTCCCGACACACCCCGAAGAAGATGGGGGAAAACTTCTTCCTCCTGAACGGAATTGAAGTAAGCAAAGAAATGTATTTATTTATTTATTTAAAGATTTTATTTATTTATTTGACAGAGAGAGACACAGCGAGAGAGGGAACACAAGCAGGGGGAGTGGGAGAGGGAGAAGCAGGCTCCCCGCTGAGCAGGGAGTCCGATGCGGGGCTTGATCCCAGGACCCCGGGATCATGACCTGAGCCGAAGGCAGACGCTTAACGACTGAGCCACCCAGCTGTCCCAACAAAGAAATTTATTTATTTATTTATTTATTTTTAAAAGATTTTATTTATTCACTTGTCAGAGAGGGAGAGAGAGAGAGAGCACAAGCAGGGGGAGAGGCAGAGGGAGAGGGAGAAGCAGGCTCCCCGCTGAGCAAGGATCCCTATGCAGGACTCGATCCCAGGACTCCGGGATCATGACCTGAGCCGAAGGCAGACGCTTAACCAACTGAGCCACCCAGGTGTCCCAAGAAATTTATTTTTAAGAAGAGTTTAAAACCACACAACTAACACCCAGTTCATTTGCTCGAAGGAGAGAAGGGTAGCTTCAGGTTGCCCAGCTGGTTGGTAGCAGAGCCCAGGAGAAGGCTGGTTGCTGTTCTTTATAACAGTGGCTGCTAACTCAGCATCGGTGGGCTGCCTGGTAGCCCCCATCAGCAGCTGAGCCCAGAATCTGCCTCCTCATTTGACCAAATGTGGGGGAAGGCCAGAGTGGATTTAGCCACCGTTTATGGGCATGAACGCATTCATTAACTCCTCACAACAGCTCTATGAGATAGGTATTACCCCCACTTTATAGATGCCGGCATTAAGGCCTAGTGAGAATTACTGAGAATTACTTAGAAATCTGAATCTAGGGAATTGCTTTCAGGGAATTGTGACATTATTCCTTTCAGAACATGTGGTGATACTAACTAACCGTTGGCAAAGTGTTGCCAAGTACCAGTCCTACCGGATTCTTCTTCAAGGCAGAAATAAGGCTTATCTGCAATTAGCTCATTCATTGTGTGCAAATGGTACTAATTGCTTGAAAATAGTGTGTTCTCTTAAGTAGGTTAAACAGTCCCTTCTGGAATCTTGTTTATACTATTAATTTGGGCAACAAACTCTTCCTTAATGGAGCAAGGCAACTGCCGCCTGGCTAGGCTGGGAGAAGGGTTACAAATCTTCGCTTATTTGAGTTGGGATATGGGTTGTCCACCAACCTCACTCATGCGGGCCCGTTGAAGGGAGGGTCAGCCAAATCCAGTAGCCTCCTGATTATTAAATATTTGATGGGAAGTGAAAATGCCTTCCTTTCTACTACCAGAGAACCTCGAACGTTCTGCCAACAAAATCTTGCCAACTGGAGGTCCTGCTGGGCTTTACTTTAAGGAACAGATAAGACTCCATTTTAATTAGCACACTAATTGTTCCCATGCAAATGAATGTGGGGAAAGAACTTGCCAACGGTTTATTTCCTTAAGTGGGTTACCAAGGTGCCCCCCGGCAGCCGGCTTGAGGGTGCTCCATTGCACAGCCAATGGTTGTGTTCACTGAATAGCACAAATCCAGCTCAATGCACATTTTCTGAGCATGGCCCATGTGCTGAGCTCCTTGCTAAAGTTGGGAGGCAGGGAGGTGAAATGAAGCAGGCTCAGACCCTGTCTTTCGGAACTCCACAATTGAGGTCAATGGTGAGGTTGCTAAACTGTTTTGGTTAGGATTCCTGGTTGTAAGCAACAGAAATCAATTCAGGGTTAAGTGGAGAGAAAGGGAATTGTGTATTGGAGGGGTCAAGGGATGGAGGTAGGCTGAGCGGGGGGCCAAAGAGGGCTGGACAGAGGGATAATCTGGTGGGTTGATTGCCACAGCAAGGACTCATCTCTAGCTGACCTTGTGTCCTTGTGTTGCTCAGGCCTGTTGCCTCTGTCAGGGTAGAAAGGCCTCTCAGTCTTAGTACCTGGGAGTATGCAAATTAAACGGACAAAAACCAGATTAACAAAAGAGAAAAAACCTAAAATTTATTCATGTGTAATACAGGAGCTTCCAGAAAAAGTCGTTCGCTAAATGGCTGAAGTTTTGGAAAGAGAAGGGAGAGAAGAGGCTTCCATGGGAAAAAAACAAACGGGTTTCTAAGGGAACAAACAGGAGATAAGGAAATTTGTGATAATGTTTGTTTATGCAGGTGTGAGTGGTCTTTTCCATCTTTTTCATGGCCATAAAGCTCCCCCAGAGGATGGAATTTATGATAGTTTTACTCCCAGAAGTTTCTGCTTTTAGTGAGATAAAGAAAGCTCCAAGAAGGCTTTTTATGCATCTGTTAATCTCAGATGTCTTCAATTTTAAAATAATTTTCATGTTAACTCCGAGTGTCCAAGTGGGTACCCACACCTCTCACCTGAATAACCACAATACCCTCCTAGCTAGTATCCCTGATTCCTCTCCGGCTTCCCACCAGTATGTTGCCCCCACAGCAGCCAGAAGGACGTCTTTAAAACTGAAATCAGATAATGCCACCCTTGCACTTAAACACCTCTGCAGACCCGCGGCCCAGATCTCAGTTCTGAATACTGTTCTCTAATAAAAGGAGCTAGGGCTCCTTAGAGAAATGGTGTGTTCTAGGACCGGGCAGGGAATGTATAGATGAGCCTGGAGAGCCTTGCAGTGCCAGAAAATAATGAAGTGCTCAAGAAACAAAATGATGGCGCTATGTCTCAAAAGGACACAGGAGTCAAATGAAGGAGGTCCTAGTGGCTAAAGCTGGAATAATTTAGGCAACAAAAGAAACAATATAGTTTTGGACTATAACCCGAAGTACAACGTCCATATCGATGAGTCTATACTGACATCGACAGATAATTTTTTGGATAATTATTCAGATAGATGGGGCAGAAGAGACAAATCTCCTGTACAGAGGAATTCCAAATAATTTCTGAAGATACTCCCCCATCAAGAGCAGAGCAGAGCTTCCTGTCCCTTAAGGGTGGGCAGCACATGGAGACTCCTTCTAAAGGACAGAACATGGGAGGAGGGAAAAGAGGGTCATGTTACCGCAGAGTGTGACAAATGCTGCCCCAGCCAGGGGATCAAGGTCAAAGCCAACAGTTGATAAGTCATGTACCCTTGTTAGGATGTGATGAGAGGTGCAATGTTCTTCCATGGTCTTTCTCCCAGAATCCCAGTTGAGTAACTCATAACCCACGAGAAAAAACATTAGCCAAAACCAAACTGAAGGACAGTCTACACAATACCTGACCAGGACTCCTCAAAACTGTCAAGATCATCAAAAACAAGGAAAGTCTGGGAAACCATCACCACCAAGAGGAGCCTCGGGAGATAGGACCTCTAAAAGGAATGTGGTATCTTGGATGGAATCCAAGGATAGAAATGGAATCCATGGACAGAAAGGTAAAGGACATTGGGTAAAAATTTAGGAAATCTGAATAAAGTATAGACTTTAGTTAATGATCATGTGTCTGTGGTGGTTCCTTAGTTGTGACAAATGTATCACATTTACATAAGATGTTAACAACCAGAGACACTGGGTGTGTGGTCTCTGGGGACTCTCTATCATGTTGCAACTCTTCTGTGCATCTAAAACTCTCCTGAAAGAAAAGATTTATTAGCAAAAGAAACAAAACAGAATCCTCTGAGGGCTTCTTACTGGGCTGAGGATAAAATCCAAATTCCTTATCCTTGTGGACCATTGACATTTTCCTGCATGACCTGGCTGGTCCCCACCTCCCACCACCTTTCTGGTCTTTCTGATCCTCTCTTGGGCAAGGACACAGGGGTTTTCCTCCTGCATCCCCTTCTCCCAGAATGCTCCTCCTCTGGTGAGTGCTTGCTCTCTCTCTCTCCCTCCCCTTCTTCCCTCTCTGTTCCTCCCCAATCTCTCTCTCTCTCTGCCTCCCACCCTCCCTCTCCCCTCCTCTTTCTCTCTCTCCTCCCTCCCTCCTATCCTCCGGTCAAATCCTTCTCATCTTTCATATCACAGCTTAAATGCCACCTCCCCCAAGAAGCCACCTTGAGAACTATGACACATGTCCCCCATCTCTCTCTATATCATACTACATTTGTTTCCTGCACTGAGCTTATGCCAATCTGCTGTTATTTTATGTAGCTGCTCACCTGTGTACTCCTGGCTTCCCCAGGAGAACGTGCCCAACCCACTCATAGTCATAACCTAGTGCCTCGCAGGGAGCAGGAGTTTAATAAACACCTGATGAGTGAAGGCAGAACCCACGGTTGTCCGGCTGTGCTGACTTGCTGGTCTTGTCACTCTGTGCCCTGACCTCCCTGCATCCTGGAAGGGAGACCTTCCTTTACCCGCCTCCACCCCTGGTCTTCCAACCTTCCGTACTCCTTGTCCTCGTCCCCTGTGTACCTGCAGCTTCAGGCCGCTTAAACACAGCCCTGTCCAAGGTGTGCACACCCCACAGAGATCATTACTATGCAATTAATGTGACTCTGTTGCGCATACTATAAGTGCCCATAATTGCATAATTAGGACCCATAATGTAATACAATCATTAACATGTTTTATACCTTGGCCTTTTCCAAACTATATTTTTGTTAAAGCCCCAAAAGTAATTTAGCGTGAGGATGGAGGAAGTTTATAGAGAACAAAGAAAACTTTCTCCCCTTTGTCTTTTCCCATGGTAATGAGGAGGGAATGCCTGGCATCTTTGAGAAAGAAGCCATTGATCTTTAGCCCCAAAGGATCCCGCTGAGCCCGGTTCTGTGCTGTTTGCTGCATTTTCCAGAATAAATGAAAACCAGTGTGTCTTTGTGCTTAAGGCACATTCCCAATTATCTGTGCTGATGGAGCGGAGAACTTCCTCATCCTTGTAAGGGATATTTTCCAAAGTTAAAGGCAACTTTTACTTCTCGGGGGGCTGAGGGCGAGGGGAGAGGGGAATGGGGAGTTAGTGTTTAGTGGGTACAGAGCTTCAGTTGGGAGGATGAGCAGGTTCGGGAGATGGATGGTGATGATGGTTGCATAACAAAGCGAATGTACTTACTGCCTCTGAACTGAACACTTAAAAACGGTTAAAATGGTAAATTTTATGTTGTGTATATTTACCACAATAAAAAGAAACCCAGCGATCTATCTTACTGGAAAGTAGTCACAATATTCTGATAGGAGAAAAGGGGGATTATGAAGCAAGAACAGAGTAAGATGTCATTTTCTTTTAAATTTTAAAATTATGGATAATAAATAAGAGGTGGAAATAAAAAAGTCAAAGCAATAATTGATTATTTCTGAGTGGGAGTGATTTCTACTGTCTTCTTTGGGCTTCTCTGTATTTGTCCAGTTGGATATTCTACAATAAATGTTTGTGTATCCTTTGCAGTCAGGTAAAGCTGGACACAGAGCATCGTGAATGTATTTAATGCCACTGAGTCGTATACTTTAAAGTGGCTATGATGGTTAATTTCGTGTTATGTATATTTTAACACATAAAAAATGTGTTTAAAAAGGCAAAGACAACTTGTACTAAAGACAGTACCTACCTGGGATTTCTTGGGGTTGATCTTGCCCTAATTTGCCATCAGCCCCGGCCCTGCCCCCACGGCTTGGTGCAGGGGAGAGACACCAGGCTTGGGAGGTGAAATTGAGTAGTTAAGAGATACGAGGCATGGGGTTAAATGTTTTTAGGTACAATCCAAGATTTTGGCTCCTTCAGATCAAATGAGAAGCATTCTGTAACAGGAAGCTTTTTTTTTTTTTTGAGAGTTCACTCAGAATTTATTATGATTCAAATTGAGGCCAGGTTAAATCTAACCCTCATATTTTCTACAAAGCAAAGATTGTTGACTGTGATAGCATAAACATGATTGCAGGAAAAACAATCACAAATCTTCAGAGGATAAAGTGTTTTCAGGAACACAAAGATACCACATCGCTTTGACACTCACTACAAATAAAGATGCATTATACGTGTGTGATGTTTTTAACATTTCTAAAGTGTATTTGTGGTTTTTATTTATTGTGCTATTAGGCAAATCATGTGGAAGTTGCTCTTCTATTAAGATGGGAGATGCCAGAGCCCATTTGTATGCTGCCTGGAACTACCCAGCCGATAGGGGCAGGTGGTCAGTGCCAGAGCCGGGCGGTCTCTGCTGTGAAGTCCTAAAGAAGGTGAGAGCGGATGGGTTTTAGGGGAAAGGAGGGCGTGCCTCCTCTACAGTCTCTAGACAGAAGGAGGAGCAGGTGGGAAGATAGGCAGGGAGGATTGAAGTGACTTTGTTAAAGCGACAACCTGAGGCTGTTAACCACCGAGGGTCGAGGGAGCTGGGGTATTTATACACCAATTCCTACCAGTTAGGCTCCTCCAGGGGGCACTAGCATGGGCACTGGAAGGCTCCTGGGCAGCGTGCAGGTGCTGACAATTGCAGCAGAGCGGGTGTGCTCAGCACTGTAAGGACTGAAGGATTCTCTGTGCCCCAATATTGCGTGCCAATGTGAGGGGGGTGTTTGAGGAGAGGGCAGAAGGCATAAAACAGTCTCCCTTGGAGACAGGAGAGCAATCCAGCTGGGCAGTCCCAAACACCCCATTGCAGTACTTGATGGTGCATTTTGAATAGGGGCATAGCTCCGCTGCACCTGCCTCTGAGCCATGCTGTGTGGCTGCCCTGTGCCCGCATGCATGACAGAGGCAGACGAGACCTCCTTGCTGCCCCCAGAGAACTCACGGGGGCCAGCAGACCTATTGGCCGAGGAGTGAGATGTGGGGGGCTTATGTGTGCAGTGTGGGGTGTCCTGATGGACAAGTGGGCCATGTCGGTGGTGGGAAGCTGATACCACACTTTCAAGACCTTGAAGGATGACTACTGACATCACAGCTGTGAGATCTCTCTGAGCCTCATTTATTTCATCTGTGAAATGGGACGATGGTAGATTTGAACTCTCTGTATAAACTTCTCAGTGAATGCAAGTGTTGGATAATGCGATGAGCAGGGCCATGGCTTTTGGCAGGTGGTCTCAGGATTTTGGATTGCCAACCCTCACCCCCAGGGGCCAAACTCATGCCAGGATGCTCGAGGGCACCTTCAAAATCACCAGCAGGGGGTCCAAGCAGCCTGGAAGCAGGCAGCCTCATGGAGAGGGCCTTGCCACTCTTATCCTTTCTTTGGTAAAGTGTCACTGAGCTTCTGCCCTTGTTCACGCACCTGTACGAACAAGACCCAGTGAGCAGGGTAGACAAGGCCTCTGACCCCAGTGTTCTGGTGGAGGGTGCTGCAGGGGGGCAGGAAGCAAAGGTCTCCCTGTTTTCATAGCTGATTCATCTCCCGACAACTCTGGAGCAAGCCAGGGTTTCATGGGCTCTATCACTCATTGGCTATGCAACCGTGGGCAGGTTACCAAACCCCTCTGTGCCTCAGCTTTCTCATCTGTGAAACGGTAAAGTATCAAACACACAAGGTTGTTTTTAGAATTAAAGAATTCTTGGCAGTCAGGTGCTTAGAGCAGGTCCTGGCCCTCAGTAGGTATTAGTGGTTATTTTTCAAGGAGCTGATCTGATTGTTCAGAGCCATCCCCCTGTAGACCTTGCCTGGGTCCTGGTGGAGACCCAGCCCTTCTGGGAATGACAGAGGGCTGAGTACCAAGCTCCATGGCCAGGCCCCCGGGAGGAACCCAGTGCCCTGTTTTTGGCTAGAACAGAGTGTGGCTGAATGATGAGCGTGGGATTTGGAGTAAGGCAGACCTGGGGTGGCATCCCAGCCTCTCCACCTTGTAGCTACGTGATCCTACATGATCACTTTCTTGAATCCTAGTTTCCTCAAGCATAACGTGGTGGTGATCGTGATGCAGCATGCGACTGTTGTGTCACCCACTTCCTGCTGAGTTGCAAACCCCAAATGTAGTGGCTTAAAAGCATAACCCTCTACTTTGCTCATGAGTCAGTGGATGGGCACTTTGGGCTGGGGTTCAGGCAGGGGGCCTGCTGGTCTTACCTGGGTTCGTTCAGGCACTTGAGGCCAGCTGTTGACTGTGGGAACTGGTAATAGGGCCACGTGTCTCATCCTCCAGCAGGCTAACCTGGGCTTGCTCACGTGGTGATGGTCACAGGGTTTCTAAGAGCCACAAGACAGTAAATCCAATGCCCAAGCTATTTGGAGAAAGTCCCACGGCCAGATCCAAGGGGTGGAGGAATTGATGGAAGGGGAGAATTTGACCAGTTTTACCACCTATTGGGTTGTTTTGAGGGTAAAACAAGATCATACGAGTATAGTGCCTATTAGCATTGTGAATGCTCAATAAATGTATTGACAGAGATTAGGTTTCTCTCTTCTGCCTTTTTTGAAAGCTCCTCCGCGCTTCTTAAACTTTCTGATCCTCAACGTCTGCATCTGTAAAATGGGTTTGCCACCTCCAGCCTCAAGATGATGTAACGAGCAAATGTGTGTAAAGCGCCGGGCCCAGGGATGCTCCAAAGTAGGTCTCCTAAGCACCATCGGCTTCTGCAAGGGCCAGCTGGGAGGAGGGTCTGCTGGTACTCCCACTCCCCTTTCTCAGCATCCCAGATCCAGGGGAAGGTTGTCTAACGTTTAAGCTGCAGGAACCCTGTCTGATTTGGCAAGATTTGGGGGCTCGGGGGAGGAGTGGGGTGACGCTCACCTTATTCGTATTTTACACCGTTTGGGTTTTGAGACTCTGAGCCTCTACTCTCCCCTTCCACAGCAGGTGACTTACTGATTGGAGCCTCCACAGGTTCAGAGCGTTAAGCCTTTAAGAATATTTTCTTTGAGGGGCGCCTGGGTGGCTCAGTTGGTTAAGCATCCAACTCTTGATTTCAGCTCAGGTCTGATCTCACGGTCGTGAGATCAAACCCCGTGTGGGGCTCCATGCTCGGCGTGGAGTCTGCTTGAGACTCTCTCTCCCTCTCCCTCTGCCCCCCCCCCCGCTCTAACATAAATAAATAAATCTTAAGGAAAAGAAGGAGGACTGTTTTCGTTGAGTGCAAAGTTCAAGGATAGAGCATATGTGATCAGTGTGAGTGGGAAAGGGGTTGGGAGCGGCCCAGGGGATGGCTGATGCCAAGTCCTTGGCCCCAGGGCTTCATGATAGGGGAATGGAAGTGCAGAGAGTGGGCAGGCCAGGTTTAAGGGTGTTTTGAAGGGAACTGAAGAGTCTTTGAACTTTGGCATGAAGATGAGTTTCCTTGAACATTGTGAGCCTGTTTTGTCCCCTGTAAAATGGGGTTGTTGTCAGGATCAGTGAAGTGATGTATAGAAAGCATCTAGTCCAGTGCTTGGTCTACACAGAGCAGGGGCTCTATACACATGGCCTGTCCCTTACATCCCGGCTCCAGCAAAGCCACAGGGCACCTGGGACAGCTCCGGTGGGCAGCCTTGCTTTCCTGTGCCCCGTGCCCTGTGCTCTGCACTGAGTGGGGCCAGGCCCCAGTCCTAGGCAGATGCTGGGGCTTCGAGGCTTGCTTCGGCAACCGTGTATTCCAGACAAGCCCTAGACGGGGCTTCTCTTGTAAATATTGATGGAGGCCCCAGACAGAGAGGAACAGGAAAACAAAAGACGGTTTATTTATGAAGGAAAAAGAAACCAACAGGGGTAAAAACAAATCTACAGGCCCGACAGGACGGGGGACTGTTTAAATAAACCATGGTACAGCCACCTGGTGGAACACTGTGCACCTACTGAAATGATGTTTGCTGAGGGTTTGTAGCAACACGGAAAATGCGTATTCTAAAAAGCTAAGTGAAAAAAGGAAGCAGCTGAATTGTGCATTCAGCATAATCACACGTTGACAAAAATCAAGCCAAAGAAAAGGATGCACAGGCTGGAGGGACGTGCACTGCAGAGAGGATTGTCTTTGGGTGGTGAAAAGGGGGAGATTTTTTTGTACTTTTGTATTTTCCAATTTTCTTTCCTACAAAGCTGCGGTTGGCCTCACGTGGAAAGCTACCCAAGCTGAAGAGCTGTTTTTTAGTTTTGTTTTAAAGAAGAAATTCTTCACGGGGAAGCAGGACAGATGACCCAGGGAGAGGCCAAGGGACACACAGGCCTCCGTGAGGCTGAGGGCTCGAGGTGGCCGGCAAGGCTATCCCACAGGGTCAAGTGGAAATCCTAGACTCTGACCCCTGTGGAGGATCACGGGCAGGCTGACACCCAGACACACACTCAGGCACGGGGGCGGTGTGCGATCTGGACTCTCCCCTTAAATGCGTGCGCTCTGCTTCTCTCCGGGGGATGTAGCTTACCGTCGTGCAAGGAGCCTCTTTCCTAAACGCTCCCTTACGTGAATGGCTAGAGCATGAGAGCTGGGTTCCCGTCCTCTTCACTCCGAGGCGGAGCTCCTTGCAGGCAGCCCTGCCCTCTCCGGCCGGGGTGACCAAGCCCCCGCTGATGGCAGGGCCAGGCTTCCCGTGCCCTGAGCCAGCCCTGGTCCATGCATTTCCCGGATTTCCATCCAGGGCTCTGCTCACTGTCTCTTTATCAGGGAGGCTGATCACACGATAATACTTCTTTGCCTCCTCTGCCTTCCTGTACGTATGCAGCATGGGTCCCATTCATTTGTTTATGCATTTGTTGATAGAAATTGCCCGTTTTCCTCCAGCAGAACGTGCGCTCTGTCAGGGCAGGGACCTGCTGCATTCCCAGCACCCGGAACAGTGCCCAGCCTGCACGTTCTGTGAATGAATCCAGGTGGTCTTTGCAGGCTCCCTGAACTGTCTTGCTCTACCATGATGGTCCTGACCACTCACTTCCCTAGCTAGCTCTGGAGACCCAGGCCAGTGATGAGAAACACGCCAGCTCTCATCTATCAGTGGTGACTGCCTAGGGCCCGGTGTTCTGGGTTCTGAGGCTCAATGGGAAAAGATAAGGCGATCGATGAGTGATGTCTGCACAGGACCCCAGGGATGTAGATGAGATGGGCCCCATACTACCCTCTCAGCCCTCCCTTCATCATGACGAGATCACCCACCGTCAGTGGGTCAGGAACAAACAATGCGGTTTCCCTGGTCCTGACCATGGGACCATGCCCCAGGCAACGGGGCTCTGACAAATTTTCTGGAGTGATCTCTAGGTCACCCTGGGCTTGGAGCCCTCCCTCAAGGCCTCCCTGCTTGGTTGTGGTCTAGTCCATTGCCTGGCTATTTGCTGGAGGCTTGCCCTTGGGGGCTGGATCTGGCTCCATCTGCCCCCAGCTCCCAGATGGGGTTCACCTTCCAAGCAACCCCCAGCCTGGCATCATGATGCCCGTGCCGCCTCTCAGTCATGTTGCTGAGTTACCCCCACTTCCCCACCAAGGGTCCCTTGGAGGCTCATGTCTGAGTGTTGGCTCTGAGCTTGAGCATGGCCTTGGCAGGGGATGGGGGGGGTCACTAGGCTCCAACTTAGGAATCAACTAGGCAGCCTCACCTTCCAGGCCCTAGAATGGGGATGGTGGCTTTGAGGGGCCCAATGGAAGTTCTCATCTCCATGCCAACCCCCTGTTATTTCTTGTTCTAATTGTGCATTTTCCAGGAAGACCCTGGCTCAGCCCCAGCAGCTGCAGTGAACACGAGCTCCTGTCCAGACCCCCAGGGGAATTTGGGAAGGACTTTCTCCAGGTGTTCTCGTTGAAGGCCATGAAATGTCCTTCCCATTTTCAAGGTAGGAACGCTGAAATCCAAAGCATCCTTAGCTCCCCACTTGTCAGGCCTGCCCTGGTGCACCCGCATCTCTACTTCTTTCCTCCAGGCTGCCTGTCACTTTAGAAGTGCTCCCAGCTGCCCTGGCTTCCGGCTGACACCGGGAACATCGCTGCCCTCCTATCTGTGTATGCGTCCTCCTCAGCGAGAGAACAGGGCTGTGGCAATAGATGGGACCGGTCTCTCTTCCTCCCCGCCAGGAAGAATGGGCAACGTCCTGAGGTTGGAGGGTCTCTGCCCTTTCCGAATTTACCAACTCTGATGTGAGAGCTGGTCCCAGTGTCCTGTGTGATTTTCCAGTTCCTCAGCTCCGTCACGAACCTGCCCCTCCCTCCTCTCCTGTCTGACCGGGCAGACCAGGTGACCACAGGGCACAGGGAGGAGAAATTATGCCAACGTCTCTCAGCAGCCCGGGAGGGGTGCCTGGCAGTGTCTGCCCCTGCTCCCCGAGGTGAGGGCTGTGTTGTTCGGACGGCTGCTGTATTCTGCAGGCTCCGAGCTCTGGGGAGGGAGTCAGTGGTCAGTTAGCAATGGGCCCACGCGGGGGAGCCCAGGAGGACGGGCGCCGACAGATCGCACCTACTCCTCTCTCTCCTGAGACCTCAGATGTGGGATCACTGGGGCTCTTCTTCGTGGACCACTACAGGGTGTATGTTTTCAAATGGCTGCTAACTGGAGGCTTCTCCTCCTAGTATACTAGAATTCTAGGTAATGAGAACAAGTGAGGTGGGTCAATTTGCTCTGCAGGCAAGAGTCCCATGGGCAGCACCAACTGTCGCTGATCTACTTCTCCAACCATCTCTCCTCTGGCCGGGCCCCTGGGGGCTCCCCAGGGCTCTTGGCACAGCCGGAACCACGTCCTTGTGTGTCCCCGGTGCTTCTGGGAACCCTGGAGGTAAGGGCTCGTGGCCAGTGTTTAGGACGGGGCCCTGGTGGCCTATAGAGAGCTGGCCCACCTCCAGCGGGGTTGGCTTGAGGGGTTATTGGGGGTCAACTGGCACCGGGACCTATGGTTGGGATGAGGCTGCACCCCTGAACTTTGGCGGGACCCTGACGTCCCTTCCGCCAAGAGTTCGGATTTGAAGCAAGGCGGCACCCATCGCTGCACACGTGTGTGGCTGCCCTCAGCCTCGGAGCACCGGTCCCTGGTTCTATCTCTGCATCCCACTGACAGCAAAGACGCATCCGAGGGCCCCGGCCAGCGGGGGAGGTAGGGTTAGAATTCACCTCTCGCTGGCCAAATGCCTGAGCAGCCTGCTCTCCTAGAAATGGCTCACGGAGTGGCGGGCAGGGGGTGCCTTTTGCTCCCCGGTTTTGCAGGAGAAGTCCGGCAGAGTGGGTAGCTAGACCCTGGTCTGAGGCACATCGGGGACGGGCAGGGTCAGGACGGTGGGCAGGAGGGTGCCCCGCGGGGAGGGGAAGCTCCGCAGCTCCTTGGGCACAAACCTGGGCGAGATGTGGTCGGCCAGGAAGCAGAGCGTGCGCCGGCGCCCCACGCAGTAGATGAGGTCCCCCAGCACGGCGCACTGGAAGGCGTCGGGGTAAGGCGTCCGCTGCGTGGCACACTCGTACCAGAGGCGGGCGCTGGAGCTGCAGCGGCACACGCTGATGCCCAGGCTGCGATTGAGGTCAAACCGGTAGAGAAAGCCGTTGACCGCCACCATCTCGGCCGTGCGGTCCTTGCCGCCCCCCGTGGGCCCGGCCTGCCAGCGCTGCTCCCGGACGGAGAATCGGAGAAGCAGGTAGCGCAGGGTGCCGCCCGTGACGAAGATCTCACCGGCGCATGCCGTGGCCGTGTGTGCCAGCGCGAACGTGTCGCTGGGGAGCGGTGGGACGAAGGTCCAGCGGTCCAGGCGGGGGTCATAGCATTCCACCGTGTTCAGACACTCGCCCCCAATGGCGTACAGGTGGCCGTCCAGGGCCACCAGCCGGCAGTGCGGCCGGGGCTGGTTCAGCGGGCACACCTCGCTCCAGATCCCCGTCAGCGGGTTGTAGCAGAAGACGCGGTTGGAGGGCTGGCGCCCAGACCCCTGGCAGCCGGACACCACGAAGAGGTAGTTGAAGAGACTGCAGAGGGCACAGCCTCGGGACACAGCCTCAGGGGGCAGACGGACCAGCGGGTGCCAGGCGTCCCGCTCCTCATCATAGCAACAGAGGCGGCCGGAGCCCTCCTGGGGGCACACGTCGGCCACCACCAGGTGCTCGCGGCCCCGCAGCCGGCGCCGGAGGATCAGCTCCCGCTCGGTCCCGCTCAGGCACCCGTAGACGTCTGGGCTGCGCAGCACCTGAAGGTAGTTGTCACTCATCACCTTGTAGGCTGCCTCCTGCAGGGCCTCCAGCTTCTGCCTCTTGGCCAAGGTCAGTACCTGGTAGCAGTTGCCCAGATCCAGGTGGACGCCCGGGGCGGAGCCAGGGGCCGGCGGGAGGTGGACGAAATTGGTCCCTGCCACCAGCTGCACGTGGGGCTCCCTGCTGCTTCCGGCTGAGCTGGCCCCGAGAGGAGCCCCGGGGAGGGGGCGGCCAGGCAGGGCACTCCCGTCTGGGCAGGACAGAGTGGGGGCCCCAAAGCCATCGAGCTGCAGCTGGAGCTCTGGGTTCTCCAGGATCTGGAGGAGGCTGTCCTTCCTGCTGAAGCCTTGCGTGGAGGGCGACGGCACAGGCTGGGGGCAGGTGGGTGTCTCGGTTCCACCTTCCTGGTCAGCGGCTTGGCCTCCTGAAGCTGCCCCTGCTCCTGGGGGGCCTGATGGTGGCACGGGGGCTGGACACTCAGCCAGGGCAGCTGTTCTGGGGGCCAGCCTGCCCTTGGAGGTGGCCCGGGAGGTGGATTCCACATAGTAATCGTACACCTTGCCCTTCAGCCTGGGCCCGGCCCCCTCCCCCTTGTCCTGTAGGAAATTCTCCTCCACACGAACCCGGGCCACCGACGAGTAGGTATAAGAGGTGCTGGAGGCTCCCTCCTGCTGAGGCAGGGTCAGGCCCATGTCCACGGTGGCCTGGAGGGCCCCGGCCTCTTCCCTGTGGACCCCCGTCACGCGGGTGAAGACCCAGCTCTTGCTCACGTCACTCTTGCCTTCCACGTGGGCCATCCAGTTGGTGGGGGCGGCCTCCTGCTCCCGGGACCCTGGTTGCCCCGGGGGGCCACCGTCCAGCCACGGGGCAGGCTCGCCGCCCTCACTGCGGCCGGCTGCTGTGGCGAGACCAGCGCGGGATCTCTGGGACTCGCTGCCCAAATGGGGGTGGTGGGGCCGCTTGGGCGTAGGGCCAGCAGCTGTCCCGGCTTCCCGGCCACCGCAGCCAGGAGGCGCCGGCTCAGAGTCCGGGTGCCGCCCACCCCCTTCCTCACCAGCGCCCTTCTCCACGGGCTCCCGAGCTTCTTGGGCTTCTGAGTCTTCGGGAGAGCGTCCTGTTGCCAGGACTTGGGAGTCGCCCTGATTCTCCCAGCCACAGCCCGGCGCCTCTCTGGTCCCCTTGCTTCCCCTCCGGCGTCTCAGCGCCCAGTGCGGCGCCCCGGGAGCAGCCCCCTGGACCGCAGGCTGCCTGGAGCCCTCGGCCTCCTCATTGGCCTCGGCCTTGGCGTTCCTGCCCCCCCGTGGGGCCTGGCCAGGCCTCGACTTGTAAAGCCTGTAGGCCACGGTCACCAGGAGCAGGGCAGCGGCGGACAGCACCACCTTGCCTGTCAGCTGCATGTCCAAATGCCAGTCCTGGGCCTCCACTCCTCCTCTTCCGGGGAGCATGCTTCCCAAATCCTCCCCGGGGCTGAAGAATGTCAAGAATCCGATTAATGATTGTCCAATAGGGGCCGGTTCCTGGTTCCTGCGGAGCGGAGCTGGAGGGGGTTCTGGGCTGGCTCTGGCCAGCCAGGGGCCGGTCAGCTGGGGGAGTTGGAGCCAAGGTGACCTTGAGCTGGCAGATGGTGGCCACTGGGGCTCAGGGCCAGCAGATCTCGGCGCTGGCCTCCCTGGATCCTTCGATACTTTTCCTGGGGGTGAGGGTGGGGGTTGTGCCCCAGGGCTGAGCTTGTGATCAGCCACCTGAACCAGCAGCTGCTGGAGGATGTACACAAAGAGGGAGGAAGCTCTTGACCACACAGTCACCTGATGCCAGGAAACGCACGGGGTTGGTTATTATATGTGTGTGTGTTTTATTTTCTCGTTTGCAAATCCAGCGGGCTAGGAGTGTGGGTGTGGTGAACTGTGAGACAGGTGGAGCTGTGGCAGGTGTGGCTTGAGGGCCTCCCTGTCTGTTTCCTTCCCGATGGGGTCTGCTGGTCCGGGCGGGGAGGTCTGCAATTAGCAGCAGGGACAGCTGAGCCCCGGACTGCAGCCAAGCCACCTGACTTGGCTTTGAATGCCTCTGCCCTCCCTCTGGCCCTCCTGAGGGCAGATGGGGAAAGCACCGGGCGTTAGTGCCCAGATCAGGGAGGGACGTGGGGCACATCCTTGCCCTCGAAGACAGACAACGTCCTCTGGTGAGAGGCCAAGGGAGATTCACCTGCCCCCATCTCACCAGTGCTGTGGTTTCCAGATCCAGACTGACTACCTGGCTCTGCCCCTTGCCAGCTGTGTGACCTTAGGCAAGTGACTTCCCCTCTCTGTGCCTGAGTTCCTTCATCTGTAAATGGGGGTAACAGCACACGCACCTCATAAGGTTGTGGTTGGTGTGCGTACAGCCCACAGTGCTGAGCTCCACCTTGTGAAAGCTCACGAAATATCAGCCATTCTTCTTCGTCTTCTCTTCCTCCTCCTCCTCGGAGTCATTATCATTCATATGAATCGTCACCAGCTGGACCTGAAGCACAGATTCAATTCTGCCCCTCCCCAGACCAAGGTCCTCCCAGGGCACCCAGAGGCCAGGGCAGGGCTGCCTTTGGGGCCAGCAGGTAAAGTGGCTAACGTGCCCAGCAGGCGGGCCCTGCACTGCCTGATCCCCCTGTGTCGGAGACTCTGATCCCCTGGCCCGAATGGGGCCGAGCACAGCGGGGACAACTACCAGCATGTTCTGTGCCTTTCCAGGGGTAGAACGGAGGGGGGCACTCTGGATGAATCTCATCTGATGCCCACCATCCCGTTCGGGAGAGATGCAATCGTCACCTCCCATTTTATGGCAGCTCCAAGCTCATGTCAGTTGGCTTGTAACTGGGGACTTGTATCCCTGTTTCCAGAGTCCAGAGTTTTGCAGACCTGACTTCCCCCACCAGGTATGGTTCCCCGGGACACAGCCCTCCGCAGCCTGTTCCGGGGGCGACTGGCAGCAGGTTCCCTCCTTTTCTTTCCCTCATGGTCAAGATAGTGATTCTGAAGATAATGGGCACCGGAGCCCTGGGGTGCTTGTCAGAAATGCACGTTTCCAAGCTCTGCTCCTCAGACTTTCTTTTTTTAAAATTTTTTTCTCTCTATTTTTTTATTATGTTATGTTAATCACCATACATTACATCATTAGTTTTTGATGTAGTGTTCCATGATTCATTGTTTGCATATAACACCCAGTGCTCCATGCAGAACGCGTGCTCTCTTTAATACCCATCACCAGGCTAACCCATCCTCCCACCCTCCTCCCCTCTAGAACCCTCAGTTTGTTTTTCAGAGTCCATCGTCTCTCATGGTTCGTCTCCCCCTCCGATTCCCCCCCTTCATTCTTCCCCTCTCTGCTCCTCAGACTTTCTGATTCAGTAACTTTGGGGTATCTCCCAGGAAATCCCCAGGTTTGACAATCACCTTGGAGACTTCCGTGTGTCTAGGAATTAAAAAGTAAGTGAGCTTTGCTATTTGTCTGCTGAGAATTCCTTTTCACGCTGAGGAGGTGGGTGAGCACCTTGTTTCATCAGGACGAGTAACAGGAAACGGGGAGTGAGGTCCTGGGTACTTTGCGTAAGTGAAATCATTTCATCTTCCTGGTAATCTGGGGAGGTAGGTGCTGTTATCACCCTCATTCTACAGGTGAGGACACAGGCTCAGAGGGATCTGCCAATGTCACGTAGATCGTGAATGGCAGAGTCTTGATGTATGACCAGGTCTCTCTGGCTGCATGGATCATTCCTCTTCCTCTGGGAAGGGGAGGACGAGGTATAAAGGGATAAAGGGTAATAGAAGTGATTTGTCCAATGGTGAATCCAGGCCTTTGGGGGTCCCCTGCTGGCCAAGTTACCATTTCGGTGGTAGGGGCAGCTTTGGGACTCCCACACCCTTGGAAAGGGGAAGACTTATGGCATGCCCCTTTGGTGACAATGCTGTGACCTGGCATTGTCCTCTCAGATGCCACCGAGTGAGCAGGGTGTCAGCCCCTTGGGCATGCTGCTTCCCACCCAGTAAAGACTCTACTGCGCCAGGAACCACTTTCTCTGTGGCTCCAGCGTAAACCCTTTGAGTCAGACAATCACTCTTTCCCTTTGGAAACTTGCTCCCGGGCACTGGGTGTGGCCAAACCAGTCCCCTGGGGTGGCATGGGCATGGTGGGGGGCGTCTGGGAGCAGAAAACACACAGTCCCAGCCCTGAGGGAACCTATATCCTGATCCATAAGATGGCGCATGCACCCGAGATATGATCAAGCCACAAGGGATCACGGAGGAAAAATTAATGAGGTGACTTGTCAACCGGTACTTATTGACAAAGTACCACGGGCCAGTGGAGAGCCAGGGAGACTAGAGCGAGGGGCATCAGAAGAGAGGTCAAAAGAGTATTCCAGAAAGAGGTGTTTAGCAACGAGTGTTGATAAAGGAAGGAGGGGGGTGTAGGCGGATTAACTGAACAAATATTCACCAGATGCTCACCATGTACCACGCCCCTTGCTGGGACAGCGACATATGTTACAGAGACACACATGGCCCTGGCACCTTGGCAGACTGCCACCTCAGGAAGACGCTGCTGAGCAGGAGGTTGGTGGGGAGTGATGATGCTCGTTGGCGAGGGTTTCCGTGGGAGAGCGCACGGGGGTAGCGCAGAGCGTGGATGTGGCCGGAACAGGGAAGGCCAAGAGGAGAGAAATCGCAGGTCTGAGGACATGGAAGCCTGACAGGCGTGACGGTGTCTGGACATCTCCAGATTGGGGCTTGGGGCAGGTGCAGGCAATGTATGTGGGAGTGTGTGTGAGTTAGATGGCACTGATTTGACTCCTGGTGTGGCATTTCCTGCGACCCTCCCTTGTGGGAGGGCCGGAGTAACACCTGCCGAACAGCTGAGCCCAGAGGAGCCCCCATTCAATGAGGCTTCCCGCTGTGCACCCTCTATTCTGTGAGACACCTGTCATAGAAAAGAGAGTTGTTACAGTTCCCAAGAGGGTCCCCCACGCCACACCATGCAGGGCCTCATGGGGAGGCACTGGGGTCAGGAAAGAGGCAGATGGAGCCAGAGGACAGAATGGGAGTGTGATTGTGGTTTTTCATGGGAAGGAGTGGGCAAGGCAAGGTGAATAGATTTAGGATCAGCTAGTTTGAATAATTTCAGGGGGCCCCAGCACTGTCTTTCTTTGTCTCCTACCTGGTCCTGGAGTCATTGGGACAGGGGAGTATTGGCCCTGGTGTAGGAGAGCCTCAGGAGAGTCGGATAAAGCAGGTGGTGTGGCTCCGCTTTGGATGGGTTCATTTGCATATGAAAGGGGGCGCTCCTGGGCGAGTCATTTGCTGCCTCTAGGAACTAGCTAATCCTGGGAGTTCCCTGTAGCCGGTCCACCATACAGAAAATCAGAGGATATAGCTACTAGACAGAAGCCCGGAAGACAAAAGAACAAGGACTTTGGGGCCTAAGAGGAGGCAAGCACCCCTGCAGGGCGGTTGGGAGTGAGCTTCCGGCTCTCTCCTGAGGTCTGATCCCATCCTGCCGGTGAACGCCACACTCCCACTAGCAGGCTTCAAGCTCCAGAAATTACAGCTCCCCACCCCCGCCCCCTTCCCAGTCTGTTTGGAAAAAGTGAAATGAACAAATGAAGACAGGAGCGAAATTAAAAGATAATTGGAAGTCTGTATCGGGCTTCGGTGAGGGTGCGTGCGCGCCGCCAATCTGGCCTCTTGGTGCCAGCAGGACCAATTGAGAAGTCTGGGGTTGGCTCCGGGGGTGGATAAAACAGTCGGAGCTGAATGCGTGCCATGCAAATAAACAGGCCCATCTTCCAGTGATCGGCTTCGAATTCGGTGGTGCCGGTCCCTCCTCTGGTCTGCTCAGCACCAAGGGTCTGCGTTTCCTAAGGTGGGCGCCGACTCCAGGTGAGGCCCTGAGTGGGGGGCCCGAGGCCAGGAGGAGGTGGGTGCAGGTAACTCGGTGTCTGTGCAGAGAGGGAGACAGGGAGGACTATGGCTTCTTACACACACACACACACGCATGTGCACCCCATGTGCACACACCCCCATGTGCACACGCGCACACACAGGAGGGAGAGGGCAGAGCTTCTGAGTCCGAAGTGTCAGTGATTAAAGGACCTGGTCTGACTGATGCAGAGGCCAAGGCCTAGGGAGGGAAAGTCTGTGTAGCTGGGACTAGAACACAAGGCATCTAACTGGGCCCCCGGGGGTGGGGGGAGGAGGAGGTCAAGGACAGATTCCTACTCAACCAGAGGGCGCACAGTAAGTATTTGGTGGTGAAGTGGTGGTTCTTTACACTTACCCAGGGGCTTTCCTCGACAACCTCTCCTTGACACATGATGGGTTTCGTTATGCTCAGCACCCCCAGGCTGCACCCCCGGCTGGCGTGTACCGCCCCATCTGCATGGGTCATTGAATGCTGAAAAATTTCCATTCTGGCTGGGGAAGAGCCACTCTCCCAACCCCACCAGCTTGGCTGCCACTCCCCCAGGACCCCCTCTGTCCGATCTGCCATTTGTGGACTGGAAGCTTAGTATCACAAGGGTCCTCCAACCGTGCGCCCCTCTGCTAGGGCAGTGCCCCGCCTCACCAGGCAGTAAAATATAGACTATTCCCCTGGGCTCTGCTGCCCCCCGGGCCCCTGTTCAGCTCCGTCCAGGGATGCTGGCACCATAGTTAAGGGACTGAGGCTACCACCTTGGTCAGGAATCTGAAACAGCGAGGTGAGGCCCAACCAGGACCCTGGTGGACCCACCTTGGTGATCGTCACCTACTAAGCCTCAGGTGCCAGCTCACCCCTCCCATCCAGCCTTCTAGTCACGTGACCTCCACAAAACCCTGTCCTGGTCGTTACAGGCACAGCCTGTGACCCGCCCTTCTGATTCTCCTGCCCTGCGTGGTCCGCACTGTCATCCTTATTTTATAGGTGAGGGCACCGGAACTTCCAAGTGAAGAGGTGATCTTGCCCCAGGTCCCACAGCTGGTGAGTAGTGCGCAGGTGGGGCTCAGGTCTGTCTGCTCTTTGACCTTGGCCCTGCACCCATCCAGCCTACCGTGCGGTCTGCTGCCGAAGTTGACCTCCACAGAAACCCAAGGGAGGCTACCATTGCTTTCCAAGGAGACAGGTCACTGAAGTTCCCTTCTGTTGTGGGACAAGCAGAGGCCAGGGCTGGGTGCTGTCAGGGTTTTGGAGAGGACAAGGCATGCTGTAGTCACCAGGAAAGGGAGTTTCAAAGAGTCGGGAATGCCAAGGGCATGAAGAAATGTCCTACTTACAATTCCACTGCATAGACCATTAGGAAGTGGAATAATGGCCTTTGATACGTGCCTGTGAATTTGATGCGGAAATTGAACGTGAAACGATTCCCTGGTGCCGTTGGAGATGGCAGAGTGCGTCCTGATTTTTGCTCCCGGGGTGGGATGAGTGGAGGCGGAGGGAACATCCTGTGTAGCACATCCACCGCCTGCGTGTGAAGGGATGCAGCTTTCACAGAGGGCCCGGGGCCAGTTCTCAGAGCCAATATTTCTGGGGCGCCCACTCTGTGTCAGGCCCTGGGCTCTGCTGAGGCTGCAGGCACCATCTCCTTCCACCTTGGCACCCCCCTGCAGCAGGGGTAAGACCCATTCTAGAGATGAGGACACCAAGGCCCAGTTTCTCGCCCGGGGCTAAGTCTGTTTGACCCCAAAGCCATTTTCCAGAAACCCTTGTTAGCATGCAGGACCTCAGGCCCCTCACCAGCCTAAATCCTCCTGCTAACCAGATCCCTACGGGAAGCACTACAAATACTTGGATCAGTACCCCCACCCACCCATAGTCCCCACTATATGACCTCGAATAGCCTCAAGACAATGTGGCTTCTTCCACCCGGGGTCAGAGAGAGGTCCCACCTTTGTCACTGTCCCTGTGACATCTGAGCTCTTGTAATAACCTTAATAGACATCACCATGGTTTCTGTCAAAATCTCTGTGCCTCTGCTTCCTTCTCTCTCCAATGGGTGTGACGCCATCCATCCATGGGATTATTGTCAGAAAACACGTTAGGATGCCTGGGAGGACACCTGCTGCAGGTGCATAGCAGGGATTGCTAAGTGTTTATAGAATATATTGATGGATCAGAAGAGAACCCATCATGGTCGAGGGCTGGAGGTGTGCCTTGCTCTGAAATGCTTCAGAGGCAGGTTCTCATCTAAGCGAATTTCTGCAACCTTCCCGAGCCGGCGGGGTTATCCCCATTTTACAAGGAAGAAGCCCAGAAGGGTTAAGTTATTTGCCCCAAGACACACAGCTAGGAAGTGAGGCACCTGAGTTTCCAACCAGGCAACTTTATGTCTAAGGGCCTTGCTTCTGGCCAGGCTGTCTTGCTCTCCTGTCAGTGCGCCCTCCTCCTGCTGCGGGATTCCTGACAGTCGCCAGCCCGGTGTGCCCTACCGGGGCAGCGAGCTCTCTGGGTCCGGCCGTCCGCGGAGCCCCATCCTAGCAGCTCGTGGCTCCCCTCCGCCTTCTCCACGTGCAGGCTCCAGGATGTCCTGTGGCTCCCCACGGCATCCCCTACCAAATCTAAATGCCTCGGCCTGTTCTCCAAGGTCCCTTTGACAGCCCAACCTCATTCGTCACTGTTCCCAAACACCCGTTCTGCTCCAGCCAAGCTCATCCATTTACTGTCCCCTCATCCCTGCTGTCGCACGGGCCATTTCTCCCACTCATGGCATGCTTGCCCACATCTCTGCCGCTCGGCTCAGTTTCGCAAAAACCCCAGATCAAAACTGGGCCTTCTCCACAGGGACTCAAGCCAGGGTAACAGTTCTTCACTCTCTCTGGGTCTCAGGTCCCTCTGAGGCTCCCCTGGAAGTTACAGATCCTTGTTCATACTGTCTCACCTACAAATTCTGGAAGTCCCCTGGCTCCGGTTAGGCTATTCCCAAGTCAGGGGAAGGCGCATACTGAGCTTTTGGGAGTATGTGTCAGATTGGTTCTGGGGGTAAGAAATAACACCAACTCAAGGTGGTGTGTTTTGAAATAAATGTGTGCTTTGGGTTACTCGGTGCAAAAAAAAAAAAAAGATTCCTGGGCAGATAAGTGTAGAAATCACTGCTTTGTGACCTCTGAGCTCAATTGCTTCATTTGTAAAATAGGGCCAATAAAACCTGCTACTATATAAATTGTCATGGTGATCAGGTGAATTATAGTGCATTAAGGCCCACTTTTCTCTGGGCCCCCACATCCCGTGCTCTTCTCAAGAGACCATCAGGAAGGAGAGAAGCAGAGATCCTTTCCCACCCAGGCCCAGTGGAGAGTGGGGCTGGAGGAACTAGGAGCCTGAGCCAGCAGGGAGGAGCTGGGGGTGCCGTACGGCTCTCCTGGGAGAGGAGCTGCCGCAGCCCTGAGTCCCCAGCTGACTCTCCCAGAGACGAGGGAGCTGGTGCTGGCCCCTGAGAGGTAGGACGGGTTTGTGTTCCACAGCCCTGAGCCTCTAAATGGAGCTAACTCAGTGCAGCCAGGGGCCTCGCTGGCCCGTTAGAGCTGCTGGGGCTGAGTGCAAATCAGTGCTCTGCAGAAAGACAGCCGCCCAGGTGCAGAAGGTGGAGAGAGTGGCCCCAGCCAAGCTGCAGAGAGCCAGAGGGAACTGGGGGGGGGGCGGGGAATGGGGGGGCAGGGAGGGGCAATGCTGCAGGGAGAGCAGCTGGGGAAGCCGGGCCAGGGGCTGGAGGCCCTGTACCAATCATCCGTCCATAGGATGCTAGGGGCCAGACCCGGGCCTGGTTCTGGGGAGGGAGAAACAAATGGAGAACAAACAGCTTCACTGAGCACCTACTATGTGCCAACCACCGGGAGAAGAACTCCATATTCTTCATGATTTAATCTTCATACAATACTGTGGCCGGGACAAGGCTATGTGGGTTCCACCAAATCCAGGTTCACTTCCTCTTCCTGGGCATCTGGAAGTGAAAACAACATTTCCCAGACACCCCCTGCAGTGGGGGTGGGGGTGGCATTTGATGGAGCATGGCCAAAGAAGGGCAAGCTGAGATGACCTAAGTGGCTGCTGGGTTGAGTCAGGGAAGAACCGGTGTGCGGCTTCCCCTCCTTGCTACCCTTGCAGTGGTGACCTCAGAGGCCCCGTGTCCCAGCCCGCTCCTCCTCCAGCCCAGGTAAGACTGGGACATCGAACTGGTATTCGGCTGAGCCGCTGAGGTTTGCTGGTTACGGAAGTCAGTATCACTTTCCTGGGCCAACATAAAGTCCACTGGTAGAGGGATTGTCCCCACTTTGCGGATAGGGAAACGGAAGTCCAAAGAGGCCCAAACCTCCCCAGCTAGTAGGCTCAGCCTCACCCCTCCAAAAGTCCTCCCCTCTGCCCTTTTAGGCCCACCCCGGCCCTCCAGAATCTCACAGTCGAGTGGGGGAGGATCATATCAGAGCAAATCATGGGGTGCTATGGAAACAAGGAAGAAAGAGCCCAGGCTTTGGGGGAGCAGGCCTTCCCAGAGCTGAGTCTTAAGGGATTTGACAGGTAAACAAGGTAGGGAAAGGACAGTTGACGCAGAGGGCCCATGGGTTGCAAAGGCCCTGAGGCTGGGGGCCATAATCAAGAGCTCTAGGCACAGGGATGGTTCTAAGCGCTTGAAAGTATGGGGGGGGGGGGGGTTTGAAGTGTCCAGCTTAGTGTCCAACTGGGCGGCAATGACATGGGGACCAAATGAGTTCTGGGCCTTACAGCCGGAAAGATTGAGATAGGAACCAAGGCAGGACTTCCCTTGATGGGAACGTTCCAGATAATGCAAGGTGTGGGGCTTGCCCCATCAGCAGTCACCAAGAACAGCAGAAAGGAGAGGGGCTAGTTTCAATTTGGAGAAAGGGGAGCCTACATTGTGTTTCCTTGTCCACGTCCCCCAGGTGTGCCCCCATTATCACCACTTCCCAGGAGCATGGTGCTTTTCCGTTCTGCCTTCTAATTTCCCAGGTGCTGTGATTCAAAGACTGCGTCCCAGCCCCGTGCTCTGGGCTCCGTGATGCTGGGTGGTGGGGTCGCTTGCCCAATGGTGTTGCTTCACCTTCCTCTAGTCGGCGACAGGTGAACAGGTGAACGCTGCTTATTTTATTCTGCCTCTTCGGAGGGGTTGTGTTTTCATTTCCATCGCTGCCCGAGAGCCCAGTGTTGGGGGGCTGGGGGGCAGACGAAGCACAAACCTCTCAGGGAAGAGCCTCCAAGTCCACGGTTTCTAGGCAGCGGGCTCCCTTTGCCAGTAACCGGAGCTTCCCAGAGTCGAGAGGGACCTCGGAGGCCCGCAGTCCAACCCTCTTGTGCTACACAGAGACCGCACAGAGGGAGATGATGCCACAAATCCACGCAGAGGGGACCCATGTGCCAGTGCTGTGGCTTTTGGCACTGGGGTGAGCTCAGGGACCCCGCCCCTTGCAACGTCCTCCCCGCCCCGTGTGTTGGCAGGCTGCTGCCCCCATTCCACAGCAAACCCGTGAGCGAGGAGCCCCGAGTGCTGTTTCACAAAAGAGAAACTGAGGCCCCAAAGGGAGGTGACCCTGCCCAGATCCCTCCACTCAAAGGTGGCAGAGCTGGGATTGTCGTCTCCCGAGCCCCGCAGCCGCCCAGGAGGGGATGCCAAGATGGCTCAGGAAACTCCAGCAATCCTTATCTCCAACCTGTACTGGCAGAGATGGGAGAGACCCCTTCCCGGCTGGCCAGGTGCCTGGCTGGGACCCTGTCCAACCCCCGGCAAGGCTCAGGACCCAACAACTGCAGTGAGGTCCCGTGTGACTCCCTCTCCACGAGAAGGTACGCATCTGGAGGGCAAGCTGCGCATGCGGGGAGGGTCTGGCTTGTGCTTGGTCTTCCATAAACATTTGTCGAATACAAATGAATAAATGAGAACAGATGAGTTACCATGTTGACAAGAGCAAACAAATACAGCCCAGATTGAGCCTTTCATTGGTTTAAATACTGAGAGGCGATGAGCTGGTATCTTCAGGGCCAAGAACCATCAGGGGAGGCTGGAAGGGGCTGCATCTGGAAGGAGGGGATGTGGCTTCCCCAAGCGATTGCTGAAGAAAGGCATTCTGGGAGGCAGAAGAGCTTGTGCAAAGGCTTGGAGGTAGGAACGAGCAGAGCAGCCGGGCTGGGATGAAAGTACATGATCGTGGCCAGAGCAGGGGGCTATGTCGGGGTGACATGGGTGCCACAGGGGAGTGGGGCTGGCTGCCATCTGTTCTTTTCTTTGAGTTATTCTCAGGGCTATAGGGACAAGTCAATTGTGTTGAGTTGATGTCGGCTAA
Organism: Phoca vitulina; assembly: GCF_004348235.1. NCBI lineage: Eukaryota > Metazoa > Chordata > Mammalia > Carnivora > Phocidae > Phoca > Phoca vitulina. The sequence goes on from NW_022589705.1 coordinate 87,892,273, forward strand.
GGCTTGGAAATAAAACAAAAGAAAAGAAAAAACCGTTCCTGGGAGAGCTGAGTGGAAGGCTTGTGGTCAATCATTTCCTTCAAAAGTCAGGTTGCTCTGGGTGGGAGTCCTGGCGTCATCATGAAATCTTTGTGTGTTCTTGGGCAGGTGGCTCTTGTTCTCTGGTCTCAGTTTCCCCATCTGTAACATGGGCAGGGAGTTGGAAAATTTCCCCGTGATCAAGATCCTGAAAGTTTGTTCCCCCAGGGCAGAGGTAGCAGGTGGAGAATCTCACTAAGCGCTGGGGGCCACGGGGGTCGCCGGTTGGGGCCCCAACTTCTATTTCCTCTCTGGCTTGGCTTCTGTCCCTGCGCCATTCCCCTGGGAGCTGTGCTAGTCCTTTGCCAGCCCAACACTACCTCCTGGCCTTCAGGATCCAGCTTAAGCATTGGCTCCTTTGTGTATCACAACTAACCATCACTAATGGTTACAGTGAAAGTTGTAATATTTATTTTGCTTTCACCAAGTGCCATGCACGGATCCCAAAGAGCAACAACCCCGAGAGGTAGGTACTATGACCATTCCTAGGTGGTGAAACTGAGGCTCAGAGGGGACAAATGACGTGGAGTGGAAACCAGAGGTAACGGGTGGGGGGCACTGCCACTCTGCAGTGTGAGGCCTGAACCCCAGGCTCGGCCCAGTGCCTCCAGCCTGGGCAACCAACCTCTGCGGAGGTCAAGTCAGGGCAGGAGGGCGGCCTTCTAGAACTGGTTTTTCTTGCTCTGGGTCTGGGCTGGAAGCAGCCACTGTGCCAAGTCTGGACGCTGAGGACCTGGCAACTACTCTTTCAGGATCTTCTGGTCACACGATCTTCTTTTGCCCCTGTGGGCTGGGTGAGGGCCAAGGGAGGCCCCTCGGGCTGCAGCCTGACATCTGGGATCAACTGCAGAGAGTACGTGTGAGCAAGGTGGCCTCAGGGCAGAGAGCACGGGACTGGGGTCAGGCTGGAGTGCTGGCTCTCTCGGTGATCTGCTGAGTGGCTTTAGGTCAGGCCCTGTTCCAGCCTCAGTTTCCCCATCTGTGAAATGAGGACATTGGGTGGATCCTAACCAGCTCAGATAGCAAGATCCGTCAACCCAGCAGTGGTCAAGGTTGACATTGCAAGGTTGACATTGCATGTGATGACAGAGAGAGGCGTGTGTTTGTGTGTATACATGTGTGTGTGCATACGGGGTGGGGGTGGAGCTGGGCTCCTTCTCAGATCAGAGGGATTGGCATGTGGAAGAAAGAGGGGTTGGGGAAGAGCCCCTGATGGACAGTCAGGAGACCAGGTCCTCATCCTGGCTATAGCACTGACTTGCTGTGTGTCCCTGAGAACACGGCAGTCCCTCTCTGGGCACATGGATCTCCATCAAATAAGAGCCTCTGGCCCATAATCTTTAGTGTTCCTGTGGCTCTGAGTTGTTTGGATACTAAAAGAGTGTGGGGGGGTGATTGGAGAAGTGAGCACAGTCCTGGAGTCACCCCAGACGTGAGCCCTGGCTCTGCTTCTTGCTGGTCATGTGACCCTGGGCATTCCTTCTCCAGTCCCCAGGGTTTGCTGATCCGTCTGGCACAGTGGGCACAGTGCTGAGAGCCCATGGCACTCTTAGGGGCCCACGCAATGTTTTAATTTCTTTTTAAAATCAGAAATAAAAGAAGAATGTAATCCACCCTGGTTATGTTCATGTATATAAATGTGCTTTTAAAGCCTTTTTTATGAAAGGAGGCAGAAGTGCCCCAGGTCCCCGAAAGTCATAGGTGGCCTGGCTCTCCAGGGTCGCATCCTTGGGAAGAGGTGTGGTATCCCTGACTGCCCAGGGTTGTTGGGAGGAAGACATGAGATAATTGTGTGAAGCTGCCTGCCCCCCAGGGAGTGGCTGGATCTGGGTGAGAGGTGTGCCAGCAGAGTAACGGCCCCCCAAAGATATCCACATCCGAATCCCTGGAACGTATGACCATCATTTATGCGGCAAAGGGGTATTAAGTCTGCAGATGGAATAAAAATTGTGGATCAGCTCACCTTAACGTAGAGGCATTACCCAGGGTTATCTGGGTGGGCCCTAGGCGATCCCAAGTGTCCTTACAAACGGACCCGGGAGGCCGGAGGGTCAGGGTCAGAATGATGAGCTGAGAGAAAGACCCGGCTGGCCACCGTGGGCTCTGCAGATGGAGGAAGGGGCCGTCAGCCAGGGAATGTGGGCAGCCCCTCCAATCTAGAAAAATAGGAGGAAGCAGATTCTCCCTGGTGCCTGCAGACACCTCGACTTTAGCCCAGTGAGACCCGTGTCAGATGCTGACCTCCAGGACGGTAGGATCTCATACATTCATGTTGTTAAAGCCACTTTGTCTTCCGTGATTTGGGACAGCAGCAATAGGACATGAACGCAGGAGTGTGGGAGGACTGGGGCCCTAGCGGAGGCCCCTGCCTCTCTGTGAGCAGTTCCCACTTCACAAAGGCACCCCGACCCAGCATGGCACCCCTTCCGGGGAGGAGCCGCCTCCAGGCCTGGCATGGAAGGTGGAAGGGAGTCGTATGGGGTCTGAGGGTCAAGGGAGGTACCAGGCTAAGTTGCTCATGTTTTGTTTCTCCTGGTTTTCCCGTGTCCCTTTGTGTCCAGGCTCATTTTCTCCAGGGAAGCCAAGACTTGGCGATGCCAACTCCCGTCTCCATATGCCCTGGTCCCCGCATGCCCCAGCCCCACCCCACTCAGCAGAAAAGTTGATTCTCCTGTTGCTGCGCAGAGTCTGGAAACTGGGCTCATGTCTCACCACCTGAGCCTGTAAATAAACCCAGCATGGTGAGCTTTGTGGGACCTGGCACCCCCATGGGGACAGAACGTGACCTGCCGCCTAGTCTTCCCCAAGAGCCTTTCTCCTGCCCTCTTGGCTGCTCCAAATCTCTGCCCAAGAGTGGGCTCTCCCCCTGCATGCTCTGGGATTTGCTGGTTGCCACCAGCAAAGGCAGACTTTGGTGCCCAGAAATGTCAGGGAAGCGTGTTCTTCCTCAGCTCCTGGGGTGCCGTGCTCCTGACAGGCTGTCGTGTGCTCTGGAACAGAGGATGGCGAGCGCGGGCAGCTCCGTGGAGAGGGAAGGAGGGGCCACAGCAGCACCTCCCATCTGCACCATTTGGGGTGGCAACATCCACACTCACCAGCAGGTGCTTAAGGCTGAGCAATTTCTCTTTTATTCTTGGACAAGCAACTTGACCTCTCTGTCCTCTATTTCCCCCTCTGTAAAATGGGACTAACAGCACCCACCTGGTGAGAGCTCTCTGTGAAGCATGCCCGCTATAGAGGAGGACTGGTGGTGGGGCGGGGGGATGGCTAGTCAGCCTGAGTTACTGTTCATCTTTTCCCCTCTGACACATCACACGTTCACTGGGAATCCCTGGTGAGAGGCTCCCAGGTTGGGGTTAGAAGTGAATAAGGCAGACTCTGCCCTCAGGAGGCTCACAGTTTAGCAGGAAGAAAAAGTCACAATGGACACAACCAGTGGTATGAACGTGCCTGCAGGGGAGAGAGCCCAACACCTGCCCTGGAGGGAAGGGTGAAGGAGGGCTTGTCTACCCAAGGCCTTGAAGGCTGTGCAGAAATTTCCAGCAGACGACGAAAGAGGAAAGACGTCCTGGGAAGAAGGAACGGAATGAACAAGGTATGGAGGCAGGAACACATGTGGGTATTTGGGGGCAGTAGTTGTGCACATGCAAGCGGAAGCATCAGGTGGGGTGGCTGGCGAACGCTCTGGAAATTGGTCAGTTTCAATTCAGTGAGCACAGTGATGACTTCCGGGGCTGGGCACTTGGCTGAGCACTGGGGATATGAGGATGAAAACACAGTCTCTGAGCCTGGGGCTCACGTATGTAGCAGAGGCTGGCAGACATTCACCCAGTGGTTCATGAATATGTACTAAGGACTAAGGGCTGGGCACCAGGGATGCGGCATGAGCGAAATGCACCTCGGCCCAGCCCGCATGGAGCTCTCAGTCCAGGGGAAACAGATCTTCATCAGATATTTATACATCCAAAGGACGTGCCCTAGAGGTGGGACCCATGACATCATGGGAAGGCAGGAGAGAGGAGGGAGGCCACTGGTGCGGTGGTTTAGTGTTCAGTCTCTGTGACCTGAGGGCCTGGGTTCAAATCCTTATCCTCCCACTTCAGATGTCTTATTCCTAGACACAGAGTTTCTGACTTAGAGGGATGTGCAAAGGCCCTGAGACAGGAATATAACTTAGGCAGACAGGAAAGCCGGAGTGGCTGGAGGGTGAAAAGAAAGAAGTGGGCTTAAAGCTGAGGATGGAAGGTAAAACAAACTTTAAGTAGGTCATAATAAGCTTTAAAGCAGAACAACAGATAAAGGAGAGCAGACATGGAAACAAACTGGGAATTATTTTGTCTAGTTTGCTTGGAAGTAGAGGGAGGTTTTGTCAGGATCAACCTCAGAAAGAGGTCGTCAGTATAACAATAATATGGTCTAGCGCTTACTATATGTGCTGGACACCAATCCAAGCACTTAATTCTCTCAAGAATCCCTTGTGTTGGGGACTCTATGGTCAGCAGTCTGTGGAAGAAATTGAGGCTTATGGAATTAAGCTTCTGGCCCAAACGGTACACAGCTAGTAAGTGGTCAAGCTAGGGTTCGAACTCAGGCAGTGTGGTTCTAGGGCCCTCACTGTTAGCTACCCAGCAGAGGGCCCACCAGGCTAAGGTGGCAGTCTGGGAAAGATCCTTGGCACCCCCAGCTGTGTTTTTTGTACATCTCCAGTGGCAAGGCGCCATGAAAGGAGCCTTAGGAAGGGCCCCAGTGATCCCCCAAGCCCCATCTGAGGGATCTCGGGAACACTGCAGCCCCTGCAGAGGGCTCAGAGAGACGCTCCTGCGGTGCAGAAGCAGTTCTGGATGTCCGTGAGCCACTAAGAGACGAGTCCAACGTACGTACCTCTGAAGGTGATGGAGTGGTAGCTATTTTAACATGCTGAACCCCCTGCTGGGCTTATAGTGTAAGATGAAGAAGCAGCAGAGGAAAGGGGCCAGAGGTTGGTGAGTGTGTGCTTGTGTGCATGTGTGTGTACGCATGTGAAGGCGCGTGTGCATGTGAAGGTGCGTCTGTGTGCACGCATGTGCGTGTGCGTGTGTGTCCATGTGCGCGTGTGCATGAGTGCGCGCATACGTGTGTGGAGGCAGAGGCTGGAGGGACACCAGAAAACCGGACCCAGCATAGACAGCAGCACAATTACATCCACACCTGCCTTGGGGACAAGATCCCACTGAGCTTGGCTTAGTAAGTCAGAGGTGGGACCATAAGTCTGCCCCAAATCCTGCATCCGCCACTTACAGGATGTGCTACTTTGGGTCCCACTTCAGCCTCCTAGCTTGGTCTTGTCATCTACAACACAGCGGAGGGAGGGGGGGGAGCAGCATCTGCCCCGTAGGTTGGTTCTGATGACCTGGTGGGAGGGCCTGGCACATCATACGGGGCTTGGACTGTGCTCTACCAAATGCCTATCAGAGAATAAATGCTCGGTTGGAGAAAAATCGGAGTCGCCCTTGATACTTCTTGCTTCTGCATATTCCACATCCTGCTCATCTCAGCAAGTCCTATTCATTCTCCCCCTGAAATACATCCCATGCTGATTGCGTCTCACCTTCCACCCCCGTGCAAGCTCTCGCCTGAGTGGTCCTTGTAAAATGACATCATGCAGACTATGCTAGCCCTAGACTCATAGGATTCCTGCTCCTGGAGCGCAGTCCATGCTTCTCACCATGATCTCCATTATCTGGCCTGACCACTTCTCCAGACTCCTATTTCTACCAAGCCACCCCTTGCTTCCTCCATTCTAGCCACTGTTGCCTTCTTGGTTTCCCTCCAATGCCCAAACTTGTTCCTAACTCTTGTAACGACTGTTGACTCTGCTGTGGAATGCCCTTCCCCCAGAATCTTGCATGGCTCCCTCCTTCACTTCACTTGTGTTTTTGCTCCACTGCCTCCTCCTCAGAGAAGTCTTCCCTGACAATCCATGACAGAGATGGTTTGATCTCCTCCAATATCTTCTGTCCCCTTACCTCGAGGCGATAGAATGCCTTTAGCTGGACACCTGGCTGGGCACCACAATAAAGATTCTATTTCCTGGTTCCCCTTCCCAGTCCCAGGTAGGGGTAGCCATGTGACTGAGTGCTGGCCGATGGAATGGAAGGGCAGGGTGTGTGAGCAACTTTCAGGCATTTCAGGAGGGTATGTGCCCCTTCTCCTCGCTTCCTCCTCTGGCAGCATGCAGTGTGGACGAGCCACCGTGGATGGTTTGGAGGAGGGCTCTGCTCTAGGGAAGGCATAGACACCATGTAGGAGTCGGGGTGCCTGGTTGACCTTGAGGAGTGGAGCCATTGAACGGCCCTGGTGATGAGTGAGAGACAAGAAACTGTCACTTTGTTTAAGTCACGGTTATGTTGGACCATGGATGATGCATTCAGACAAACCTGTATTCTAACTAATAACCACTTTGCCTGAGAAGGCCCCAGTCCAGTCCTGGCCACACTTTGTTCCCTTACCTTGCCCCTCACCTGTCATTTCTCACTCCCTGACTTTATATTATACATTTATTTTGTGAATTCATTTACTGCTGGTTTCCCTCTCTGGGATATGAGCTCCATGCGGGCAGGGACTTGCCTGTTTGCCTTGTCCCCTGCCCTACACCCAGCTTCAGCACTGTGCTCAGCACAGAGCTGGGATCAATAAATACTTCTGAGCGAATAGAAGATGAGCCCTTACTTTGTGTCGATGTTTTGTTTGCATCATCGCAGCTGTGTGCATCACGGCCCTTCAAGAGTGTTATTACTGTTTTGCCACAGAAGAGATCGAAACAGAGGGAATGAAGGCACTTGTCTGAAATCCCAGATCCTGAAAGTGGCAGAGCCAAGATTAAACTCAGATCTGTTTTCCCACAAAATAAACTCCTCTCTTCTTCTCCCCAAAGCAGTTATTAGAATGTGGCTTTAATAGAAAACAAACAAACAAAAAACCAGACACTCGCAACTCAGCAACAAGAAAACAACCCAATTAAAAATGGGCAAAAGGTTTTAATAGATATTTCACCAAAGAAGATATACACATGCCCAATAAGCACGAGAAAAGATGTTCAGCATCATCAGTCATTAAAGAAAGGGAAATTAAAACCACAACAAAATACCACTTCACACTCAGGAGATTGGCTGTAATAAGAAACCAAAACAAACAAACAAACAAAAACGGGTAATATCAAGTGCTGGCGAGGCTGAGGAGAACCTGGAATCTCATTCACTGCTGGCGGGAATATACAACGGTGCAGCCACTTTGGAAAATAGCTTCTCGTTTTCTAAAAAAGTGAAGTGTAACTTTACCATTTGACCTAAAAATTCCAATCTTAGGAATCTCCCCATGAGAAATAAAAAATTAAGCTCAAAGACTTGCATGTGAACGTTGACAGCAGCATCCTTACTCATAATTGCCCCAAGTTGGAAACAACCTGAACGCCCATCAAATGGTGGTGAATGGATAAGCAAAATGTGGTCTACACATCCAACGACACCCTATCTGTCCATGAGAAGGACCAAAGGGCTGGCACACGCTACAATTTGGAGGGACCTCAAAACACTGTGTGAGATAGTGAAGGAAGATGGATACAAAAAACTATATGTCTTATGATTCCATTTGTATGACATGTCCCAAAAAGGCAAACTGGTAGAGACAGATTAGTGTAGAGGGAACAAGCAGCAACCAGTAATGGGCACATGGTTTCTTTTTAGAATGACAGAAGTATTCTAAAATTAGATTTGGTGATTGTTGAACAAACCTATAAAGTGTACCAAAAAAAAAAAAAAAATCATTGAATTCTGTACTTAAAATAGGTGAATTTCACGATATGTCAATTATACTTCAATAAAGTTGTTTAAAAAATAGATCTGTTTTTAGCCCATAGTCTTCAAAGGGGAATCACTAAGAAATTCTTAGGCAAGAGCCTCCAGGCCTCTCAGGGAGGTGGCAGAGAGGAATGCTGAAGAGCCCAATCTTAGGGCCACGGCCCCTGGCTTGAGTCCCCATTCTGCCACTTGCTGAGCATGTCATTTAAGCTCGCCCAGCCTTGGTGTTCTCATCTGTAAAATGGGGGCAATGACACCTACCTCCTAAGGCACTCTGGGGAATTAAAAGGGGTAATAAAAGGTCTAGCAGGTGCCTAGCACAGAGATACGCTGTCATATACTCTGATTCCTTCTAGCGGAGCCACGGCTAAGCCTGGGGAGATGCTAGGTCTGGAGGGGAGGGAATGGGATTAACCTACCTTATCAAACATCTCTTGACACCTGCCTGGTGCCAGATCTGACCTCGGGTACTGGAAGGTGAAAGTGAACAAGACTTAGTCCCTGCCCTCCAGGAGCTCAGGGTCTACGGAGGTGACAGTCCTTTGCAAGGCGCTTATACTACTGAGGATGTAGAATAGAATTGAGGGAGGGGCTCCAGCTCAGTTAGCAGTGAGCTTAGGGAAGGCTTCTAGATGGGCAAGAGCTCATGCAGGCCCGGTTCAGTCCACGTTACCTCCCGGAGAATGTGATGAAAGCAGGAAGGGCATCTCAAACCCTCGGTTCAGAAGGGATTGTTCAAGGTCATCTTGGCCAGTTGCCCTGCTTGCTGGGGCCGGACTTCAAGGCTTTGGCGAAGGAAGCTGCTGCTCCTTGACCTTGCTTTGAAGGTGGAGCTGTTGACAGCAACACCCGTGACTCGCCCAGAGGGCTGCGATACAGTTTCAGGCACCAAAAGGCCTTGGGGGAAGTGCTCATGACGCAGGGACTGGATCCATGCTGGTGGGAAGTAAACACGGGTGAGAGAAACTCCGCCCATCAGCCCCGGGCAAGAGACCTCCGCAGCCACAGCCAGTATCCTGATCTGGGTGGCGGACAGCCCCCACCCCAGAAATACCCACAGGATGTAGAGAAGGAAAAGCATTAGCACCCATGGAGCCCCGGCTCTAGGCATCTCCTTTGTGCCAAAGATTTTGCTTGGTGGCTTATGTAGGTCTGTGGGGAGGTGGGAATTCTCATCTCTATTTGATGCATGTGCATCCCAGAGCTCCAAGAAGTTCAATGACTAGCCCAAGATCACACAGCTAGAAAGATGCCTGGAAGGGGTCAAGTTCAACTCCGCCTTTCATGTGGTGCTTGCGCCTTCCCATCCCATGCCTTGCTTGTCCAACGCCATCCAGCATCTAACTGCCGCATCTTGGACACACTGGTGTAACTGGCACCTATGGAAATGCCACATTCACATTTTTAAGAAGATATTTTATTTTTTTGAAAGTAATCTCTACACCCAACGTGGGGCTCGAACCCACAACCCCAAGATCAAGAGTCGCATGCTCCACCGACTGAGCCAGCCAGGCGACCCCCACATTCACATTTTGAAAGAAAGGGATACTTTGCTCATTATAATTTGTTATATCCTAAAATATGAAATTAAATACCAGAAAAAGTGAAATAGCAACACATAATAAACCCGAAATGAAACATAATGTAAAGAAAAGGATAATGACTCACCTGAAGACCCGTAGCACACTTTTCCTGGGGGCCACAGAACCCCTGTGTTTTCCGAGTTGATACCATCTTGCATATAGCGTATTGTGCCCTGATTTTTTCTTCTCGAAATTGTATCATAAACATTTCCTTTGCTACTTCAACTTCCCTGGAAACATTTGACAGCACAATCTTCATCAATCTGAATGAGTTTACTTAACCGATCTCCTGTTCTCGGATATTTAAACTCGTTCCCGTTTTTTTTCTTTCAATACAGCATTTCAAATATCCCCCAGCAGGTAAGGTGGCTGCAGGGGCTCCCTCCGGGTTCCCGATGCCGCACACCCACACATCTGCCTCCTACCAAACGGCCACCAGACAGGGAGGGGAAAAGGAAGGAGATGAAGCCACGTACGTGCTAGGAGCTTGCCCGGCATTTTCCTGTTGGGTCCTCTCAACGATCTTGGGAGGTAGACTCTTCTCCCCATTTTATAGTGCGGGAAATCAAGGCTCAGAATGTTGAGGGACAGGACGGCAGTCTTAGACCTGAGCAGAGCTGGAATTCAAAGATGGGCCTGACTCTCTAGCGCTGTCCCTGGCTTCTCTGTCCTGAGTGTGGCCAGAGGACCACAACTCTATCGGATGAGATGACTGTTGCCTTCTCTCAGATGGTCAGTAAAAACACTGCTGCTCTGTGGGGACATTTGCCTGGAAACCTCAGCTGGGAAGAGCAGTGGTTCCAGCCTGTATGGGGAGACTCAGATTCCCAAGGGAAAAACACCCTCATGAATGTGTGTTCCTATTCTAATGCCCACCCCGTTCACACTCTCCCAAACACTGTTGCCCTTCTGGGGTTAACCTTGAACTTACTCTAATTCATAGATTCTTTAGCAGGGCAATTAACTTGCAAATTTTTACCCCCTGCCTTTTGTTAATAGCTAATAGCTTGGGGAACCCGCCCGTGGGTGGGTGTGTCCCAGGACACAGGCTGAGAACCAGGAAGGGCATTACAAAAGATTTTGGAGCTTCCAAAAATAGCTCTTGAAAATCCCCACACTGAAGTTCCTGCATCTGGATCTGAAGAGAGACCCTTAGCAGATCTGGTTTTCAACTCACCTTCCTGGACATACAGAAGACTACAATTCCCAGCCTTCTTTGCAGTCAGTCAGGGTCATGTGACTAGTTCTAGCCAATTGAATGTAAGTAGATGTGCCATTGCATGCCAGCACATTTAAAAGCAGGTGTCACTTCTCCACACTGTCTCTTAGCTTACGATGGAGACTCTGTAAGCCACGTGTTGGGACAGCAACATCACCAAGTGGTGGCACCTCCAGCCTGGGTTCCTGAGCAGAGAGCTCCAGAATCAAAGGCTTTGAACCCTAGACTCAGTGCTGAACCTTTGCTTAGAGATCATTCCTAGGGATGGGAAATAGGGTTTGCGATAGGTTTTATGTGTCAACTTGGCGAGGCTACAGCGCCCAGTCGTTTGGCCAAACACCAGTCTAGATGTTGCTGTGAGGGTATTTTATAGGTGTGATTAACATCTCCAATCAGTTATCTTTAAGTAAAAGAGATTACTTTCAATAATGGGGTAATTGCATCATCCAATCAGTTAAAGGCTCTACGAGGGAAAAATTGGACAAGTATTCTGCTTCATGATTGTAACATTCAAACCCTGCCTGGGTCTTCAGCCTGCTGACCTGCCCTACAAATTTTACATGTGCAAGCCTCCGCAATTGCATGAGCCAATTCCTAAAAATAAATCTCTCTATAAATCTGTGTCTGTATCTTTATCTGTACCTATATCTTGTTTGTTCTGTTTCTCTGGGGAAACTTGACCGATATGGAGCTCATCTCTCAAGCTAATCTGATTATTTAGTGGCTGCCTTGAAGGCCCTGTTGAGAGGGAGTCGGAGACCACATCTAGGCTCGATGAATAAGAATAAAGTGACTACACTTTCCATTAAAGCAGAGAACGGCTCTGTCTTGTAAATTATCATATCTCCAGTCAGTGCCCAGGACACCACCTAGGACATAGGGGGTGTCCTGTGATGATAAATACATTTGTTGAATGAATGAATTAGCAATGTCTGCCATGGACACAGCCGTGGAGAAACATACCAGCGCTGATGCATTTCACCAGAGAGGGAATTGAGGCCCCAAGAGGACTCTGCTCAAGGTCACGCAGCCAATTAACAGGTGGCATATCCAAGTGTTAAACACCCATCTTCTGACTTTTCTTGTTGCAAACCCTCCATTATCCTGTCTGAGTAGGGATTTGAGAGAACAGAGACTTATCAGGACAAGGGAATCATCTGCCAGAAAAAAGAGACTCTGTTCCTTGTTTGCTCCTACAGAGACAGAATTTGCTCCTCATGCCTCTGTGCACTGAACCCTTCACTCTCCAGGAGGCTTCCCTGCCTGGCTGCATTCTACAGGTCAGCCTTGCGCCCTGGTCTGCTGCAGGGTCCCCCCCAGGAGGACACTGCTGAGTGGCGGTGAGGGGCTCCCCACTGAAGGTCACGATGCCCACGTCCCTCACACACCTCTGGCTTTGCCCAGGCCTGGGGGAGGGTCAGGGAGGTCCAACTGGCCCCCGGGGAGGGTTGTCTCAGTGGGCGTTTCTGGGTTGTAGTAATGGGATGAGGGCAGGGGACTGTCAGGGGGCCCTACTTTGGAGCCTGGCATGCAGTAGGGCTCCAATGGAAGTTTGTGAAATGACTGAAGGAATGTCCAAGGCAGATGGAGATGGAAATCATGGGCAGGCAGAGATACCCCATGCCTGTCTAGAGTCGGTACAGTTCCTCCTTCCTGTCATGGTCACTGTGTTCACTCCGCTCTGCATCACCCAGCTGCCCTAAGCAGCTGGGTGCCCTCATTTCCAAAGGACAGGGTTGGCTTCCTTGCCAGTGGATGGCTCCTTGTCCCTCTCTCTGTGTCCCTCTGTCCCCAACCACACTATGGGCCCGTGGGGATGGCAGAATTCCACCATAGGCTGGGGCCCCAGCTGGGTTTGAGTCCTGGCTCTGGAAGATACAGGGCTTCTCAGTAAGGCTTCACGTCTGCATTTGTAGAAAGAGAATGGGAATAATAATACTTGCTTTAGAAGGTTGGTTAAGGATTGGGCAAGTTAATAGATGTGAAGCTCTGCAAAGAGAGGCTGATATGTAGTAAGAGCTCAACTAACAGTAACTACCATTATGGCAGTGGGGGGGGGGGACTGTCGCCCATATTTCAGAGGACATTAAGGCTCAGAGAGGTTAAGTGACGTACTTCAGGTGAACCAGCTAGTAACAGATAAAAATGTGCTTTCAAATCCGTTCCTTCTTCAAGTCAGAAGGAGTGACTATTCCCCGTGGCCAGAGAAAAGAATGGATGGTGGAGTGAGTGGGAATCCCCACTCGTCCTGGAAGTGTGAGGAATTCTGCCCTCAGCCAGGCTTCTGAGGAGTTCTTCCAGGTATATGAGAAGTGATTTTGACTTTTTCCTGGGAAACGCTGGTCTGGCACATGTGTGTATGTGTGCGTGTGCGTGCAGGGGCAACCATGTGTGATAGTGGTGGCAGGAAGGAGCTGTTCTTTGTTTCTCTAGAGACAGGGCTGCTCAGCTAGAGGGGATCCAGTGGGAGACAGCGGGGCAGGGGCCCAGCTGACCTGAGGACCATTGCACGCCTTTTCAGCGTCTGCATCTGGGTTGCTGTGCCCCCTGGGTCCCAGGATCCTAACAGGGCCTGGCTCTTTGTGTTGGCCAATTTCAAACCTGAAGCTGTTCAAACTGTTAGGTGCACCCTGGGGTCACGACCCCAGTGTGTGCCCAGGGCAAGAGAAACTCATTTCAAAATTAGCTCAAGTAAAAGAGGATTAAAAAGTGAAATCTGTGGTAGGGGAAAAAACTAAATTCATCAAAGACACTTGGCAGCCAAATAAAAATGACTTTTGGATCCTCTGCTGGTTTTGGATTATCTTTACTTGGATTCCCATCTGCTTACATGGATTATTTGTATCTGTGTGAAGGGTGTGTGTGGTTCTTCAGAGGACTGGGGAGGGTGGGGCTGTGACACCAGGCTTGGCTTCCCTGCCCGGGCAGGGCCCAATGGGGGGTGGGTCAACCCCTGTTGGCAGCCGGCATATGTCTGATGGGTTTGGGCAGCGGGAGGGAAATCAGGGTCCTTTGATGAAGCTCCAGGTGTAGCAGCAGAGAGGGCTGATTGGAAGGGAGAGGCATCTGTTGTGAAAGGCAGGCTGGGGAGAAGAGAAAGTCTAATCAGTCCGTGAATGCTAAATTCCGGGCTGGTGCTCACCAGGGGGCAGGCAGGGGAGGGACAGGAACTTCTCCAAACAGAAGGCAATCCTTGTCACCACTGTGGTGAATCTACTGGTGGCCCAGTGACTCAGGGGGTACAGAGAGTGTTGCTTGCTCTGGTGTTCCTACATTCGCTTTCTCTCGAGTGTCTACTCATTTGTGACAATGTGGCAGGCAATGTGTTAGGCACTGATGATGCAAGAGTAAGCAAGAGAGATAGGGTTGTCTCTGCTCTCAGGCATAATAGAGGAAATAGTTACTTCAGTGTTAAGAGTGATCGGTTCTTACCCTAATACAATGCACGGGGTATGGAGCAGAGCAAGTACCTCTGACCTGGGAGAGAGAGTCAGACAGGGCTTGCTGGAGGAAATAGTGTTCAAAATCAGACCTAAGGTGGCTCAGTCAGTTAAGCGTCCGACTCTTGATTTTGGCTCGGGTCATGAACTCAGGGTCGTGAGTTGGAGTGCTGAGTTGGACTCCATGCTGGGCATGGAGACTGCTTGAGATTCTCTCTCTCCCTCTGCCCGCCTCTCCCTGCCCCCCCACCCCCTGCTCATGTGCACGCTTGCTCTCTCTCTAAAACAACAACAGCAACAAACACAAAAACCCCCTCAGACCTAAAGGATGATATGGATAACAATGATCATAACAGCAAAATTTCCATGAGTACTTACTATGTGCCAAACAGCATTCTAAGTACTCTACATACATTTTCTCATTTAGCTTCCAAAATGACTCTATTGTTACCTTTGCTTCTCATCCAAGACAACTGAAGCAGAGGGAGGTAATTTGCAGGGTTGTGAACTGAGAAGTGAAGGATGCTGAAGGAGGGGTGAAGGTTGGGGAGAGAGGTGGGAGAAGCTGGGACATGGTGCTTTAAGCAGAGGGAATGGCTTGTGCAAAGCCCTGGAGGTGGGAGGGAGCAGCACTGGAACAGAGAGTGCAAGGAGGAATACAATGAGCAGAGAGGCTGGGGCAGATCCCTATGGTTCCCACCTTGAAGGGATGGCAGTCTGGGAGAGGCAGGGGGAAGAGTCCCAGAGATGAATTTTACTTAGGGAAGACAGCAGTCTAGGAACGTGGAGGTGGGGACATCCCCAGGCAGGGGCTGACTGTGAATGCCCCTGGAACCTGGGGACCTAGCCCAGACCTCCAGGGAAGGGGAGGACTTAGAGCAACCAAGAAGATGAGGGAGAACCCCACTCTCCCAAGCAGGGGCATGCTGAGGGATGGCGGAGTCAGGGCTCCCAGTATTGTTGTATTGTTAGAAATGTCCTGCCACTTCACTGTCCCTAAGAAAGGAAAACACTGGACACACCCTTGTTCTGGAATCTAAGCAGCCTGGGAAGGCTTATGGCCTGGTCACTAGGAGCCCCTGAGGTCTGGGGTCCAAGCTGGGTTTCCCCGTACATGAGTTCTATGATCTTGGGCACATAACCTAACCTCTCTGGGCAGATGCTGTAACATCTGCGACATGGGGATGATAATGCTGTGGTAGATCTTGTTGGCTGCCTTCCCAAAATCTGCTCCCCATTCCTCCTTCTTGAGGACACTTCCTAAGGACACTCCTGTTTTGTTCAAGCATTCACCCTTTCTTGATGATGCCCATTTCTGTAGGGGAACAGACCCTATCCCCAGGACTAAGCACACTTGGCCCTATTAGAGCCATCAGATGTAGTCATGGTTTCCAGTAATTGGTTTGGAGACTAGGCTTAAGCTGATTAGCACACAGCATTCCAATGGGTGATCCTGGCAGACTGGAGGAAACATCTCATTTGGGTGGGGGGTAGAGATTCTCTATTTCTCTCTCTCCTACTGGGTGGGAACAGGGAATCCTCTTGCTCCCAGTGCTATGGGCAGCCATTGCATGCCAATGAGAGAAGGCAGTCTAAGAATAAGTCCCACACTTGGAGAAGGGCTGGGTTGAGGTAACTACAGAGAAATTGAACCAGAGCCCTGATTATGCTATCCCTGGAACCCACCCAAACCCTGGGCCCGATTGTGTGAAATAGAAAAGTCATCATTGTTTAAGCCAGGCTGAGTCTGTTTTCTGTTATTGCAGCCCAAAAAACCTGCATTTTTTCCAGGTTGTTCATTTGTGTTTTCATTTATTCAGTCAGCAAGTATTTGTTGAGCATCTATTAAGAACTGGACGATGCACCAGGCACTGGGGAGGCAGAGTTCAATGAGGAGCGAGACTCACTCTCTAGTTGGGAAAGGCAGATGGGAAATGAATAAGGAAACAGGAAACTGTGAGGTCCACAAAACAGGGGGACATATGAAAGACTGAGAGGGGCACTGAGGCAGGGAGACCACCACCATCTGAGACAATGACCAGAGCAGGGTCTCAGAGGAAGCAGCTTTCACACTGAAAGTTGAACAAGAAGGAGCCGGCAGGAATCCAATCATGGAAAATCTTGGAGGCCCTGCTGAGGGGTTTGGATTCATTCTGGGGACATGGGAAGGCCCTGGAACCTTCTGCACAGAGGAATGGCGTGCCCCGAGTTGCATTTGTTAGGAGGTAGCTCCGGCTGCTGAGGGGATCCAGTAGAGGCAGGGAGGCCAGTCAGGAGGTTCCTGCAGGAACGGATGGCACCGCAGACGAGACAAAGGTGGGCAAAAACATCAGGATGTATTTGGAGGCAAAAGCACAGCATTTCCTGGTGGATTGAACATAGGAGGTAGGAAAACTGATGAACTGAGTCCTCAGGGTGGGGGACGCGGCAGAGGGAGCGGTCTGCTGAGAAGGCACGAAGAGGCCCTATCTGTGCAACGAGGCAGGAATGACTACGCGCTGCATGCTTTCAGTCCGGCAGAGAATTCTGGCCATGCCTCTCTAGGTTTCTTTAAGCAACACCTCTGAGGTGGGCTCTGCGGGGGCCAGACCAATTCCTTGGGCTTTTGTGACGTGGAAGGAGAAGAAGGACAGAGGAAGTTCAGGGGTAGGGACTTGGAGACATGGGGGGAGAAGCCACACCAGGAGTCCTTCGGGGGGTGAGGATGGTGAAGGAGTTCAGAGTTGCTGCCGTGGTCCACAGGTCCTGCTGATGGAGAAATACAAAGAACTTGAATTCTTTTGAAATTACTTTCTGGTTGCTGGGCTGGGTTCCTTTGGTCGTGGCCTTGCTGTGAGACTGGACCACAGAGGCTGCGATTTTATTAGGGTTACATACGTAAGCCAGGTCCAAAGCGTGACTCATATCCCTCCCAAACTCAAAATGGGGGAAAACACGGAACAAACCCCCCTGGAGCCCACACCTGCCGACCCTTGGTGGAGTTCTGGGCTGACCACTCTACAGGGAGTCCATCCAGTTCTGCAACGTCCTGACTTCCCCTCTGACACACGTGCGTGCTCACACACACACACACACACACACACACACACAGACACAGACACCAAAGCCTTTGGGGTGCCTGGATGGCTTAGTCGGTTAAGTGTCCCACTCTTTTTATTTTTTTTTTTAAAGATTTTATTTATTTGAGAGAGAGAGCATGAGCAGGGGGAGGGGCAGAGTGAGAAGGAGAAGCAGGCTCCCTGCTGAACAGGGAGCCCGATGTGGGGCTTAATCCCAGGACCCTGGGATCATGACCTGAGCCGAAGGCAGACACTTAACTGACTGAGCCACCCAGGCACCCCAAGTGTCCCACTCTTGATTTCGGCTCAGGTTGTGATCTTGGGGTTGTGAGATCAAGCCCCACGTCGGGCTCTGTGCTCTGTGCGGAGTCTGCTTGAGATTCTCTCTTCCTCTCCCCCTCCCCCTGCTCACACACGCACGTGTGCATGCTCTCTCCCTCTAAAATAAATAAAATAAAATCTTAAAAAAAAACAAAAAAAACCCAAACCTTAGCTTTGCATGTATATTAAGAGGTTGTTACCAGGACACTGTCTCCTTCCCTGCAGGGTAAGATGAGGAGCCCAGACCGAGGTTGGGGGCCGGGCTGGGAGAGGTGGGCAGCCGGGATGTGTGTGATGGGCAGGGCGGGGACTAGGGTGAGGAGAGTAAGGCGTCCAGGCTCTAAAGTGTCAGCAGGCGCCCATTCTCCGGGGCCCGACCCTGGGGTGAGTGTCTCCCTGAGGTTTGCGTCCTGGATGCCTTGCGTGCCCCGCCCTGGTCCCCGGGCTGCTGCTGGGAGAGGGGAGGCACAGTGAAACAGGCCCGCACTCTGGCTACTGGTTTCTCCCCACCCGACCTGGGGGAAGACACATGCCTCTCAGAACTTTGGTTTTTCCATCTGCAGAATGGGGGTGCTGAGGCCTACCTCTTAGGGTCCTTGTAATAGTTTCTAACCAATGGGGGGCCAGACATCAGTGAAGAAAAACGTGAGGTTGGAATTATTTTCCTATTTTATGGTTGGGGAAACTGAGGCAGAGAGCGGTTAATTGACTGGCCCAGGTGTGCACGGCCTGGGGGTGGCATGGCTGGGCCTTGAACGCACACTCTTAGCAACTATGGCATGAGACTCCTCTCACTGAGGCAGAGATAAGGAGATAAGGTTCTTTTAGGCAGGAGGGGGCTTTGGAGGTGGTCAGGGATGGGGCCCCCAGTGAGAGATCCGGGATATTGTAAGTACCCATCTGAGTGGGCCAGCCCTTCCCGAAGGCAGGCTGGAGCATTTTGTTTTAAATGTTAGGATTTATTGCTATCCAGGGATGGTGAGGCCAACAGATCAGGGGGTGACTGCCCCTGGAGGACACGGTCACGGCTCCCCAGAGGAAGGAGCGTGGCCTGCAGGGCCACGGGAGGAAGCACCAGGGTCAGTCGGGGGGTAGATGGGCAAGGGGAAAGAATGGCCCAGAAGCTTTATCGTGGTCAGGAAGGAATGGTTGAGGCAGGCCGAGCAGGCTAAGCAGGTTTAAGATTGGCTACTGGGAATAATTTCAGCAGACTCTGGGGTATAAGGAATGCCCCTGCCTGCCTGGTACCTGGCCCAGGGTGACTGGGGCAGAGGGTGACATGCGAGAGCCCCAGGGAGGAGGCAGCTGGGGGTCCGGCTCTGGGTTGGTGGGTGTGCATATGAAAGCCACACTTGAAGAAGGGGGAATTGTTTGCTCTGTTTAGGGGTCAGCTAGCCCTGGGAGGACCAGCCTCCCCTTGCCAGCAAGGCCCCCGGGATGTCAAAGCATCAAGAAAAGAAGAAAACTAGAGGAAGTAGTAAAATATTGTTGATGCACATTTCTGAGCGGGGAAGCGCTTGCTCTCGGGGGCAGTTTGAGAAGGAAAGAAGGAAAATGCGCTCCAGAAACACCTATCAAACGAGGCACGTCGCCCTTCCCGAGCATTAATCAGGCGGAGTGTGTGGGGAAGGAGGCAGTCACCACGGGCACAGGCAGCCAGGGAAACAGAGGCAAAAGGCGGCCCCGAGGCTGCTCGTCCCACCAGGTCACAGCTTTGCCAGCCACTCACAGCGAGACCCCGGCTGTCAGCTTCCCAAACCTCCCATTCAGGTCAGCTTGGGGGTCGTGGTTCTGGAGTCTGGACCTGACTGCCCGGCTTCATTCCTCACATCAACCACTCATTAGCTTGGTGACCTTGAGCGAGTTGCTCAACCTCTCTGTGCCTCAGTTTCCTCATCTGTAAGACGGGGATAATGACAGCATCAGTCTTATAGGTGGTTGTAATGATCGCGTAAGTTAACGCGCACAAGGCAGCTTGTGTGCATGTGGGATATGAAGCCCAAGGGGACACAGACCTATGTTGGTGACTGTTGTTATCAGCAATATAGTTGGCTATCGCTGAATTGAATATCCACAGTGACACCACGGGACTGGGGGGCGAGTGAGACTCCAATGTGGTAACTCATTCAGCCGGGCACAGAATAAGCATTCGGGCCACGGTCACTAATCTTACTGTTATCATGCCAACACTTGACAATTACTCTGGCCGTAGCCATCATTCCAGTAGCTTCTCTCCCTCGGGCACCCGAAGACTCTAAAGAGGAAGCTGAGAGCAAAGCGGCAGATGCAGGAAAGGCTCTGTGGATGATGCCCTTGCCTTTCCCACCAGCTGGAACCCCGGAGGCGATGACTCTCAGCCCCCCAAGAGCACAGTCAGAAAGCACGGGCCACTCAGTGGTCTCTTCCTGCTCCTCCTGTCCTTAAGTCATGTAGAACCTTCCAGGGCCTCGGATTCTCATCAGTAAATGAGGATTAGAATGCCCAGCCGGCCAGGGAACGGTGGGGCTTTAGGAGAGACAGAGGAGAGGACACAGAGCCCAGAGCCTGGGACAGAAGAGCCTCAACGAATGTTCTTTTGAAAAAAACGAAAAGAAAAAAGAAAAAAAAAACAAGTAGAAGCGCTCTGTAAACAAGGGTTCTCTGCCAACAGAGGGGAGGATTGCTATGAAGCAAGGGGAGGGCTGACGTGCAGTCCCTGCTGGGAGGTGTGGAAACCACCAGTCCCGGACGTTTGGCTCTTGTTCGGCTCTTGGGCTGTAGCTGGGCTGGGTTGTTGGGATGTCAGGGCTCAGGAGGAGGCACAGTGGGGCAGCGGGGTGCACACCATCTTTCCAAAGATGGAAGGCCTCTGCCAGGCAGCCACGGGGGGCTCTGGGGGGGGGACATGGGGGAGCGGGCAGGTCGGAGGCGGGAGGACTTCAGCTTTGGACTATGAACCAGACGGGCCTCTGGGAGCACCCAGGTGGAGAAAGCCACGGCCTTCCTGGAACTCTGGGGCTTCTTCAGCCCGCCCGGTGGTTCTGGGAATCTCTTGATAGAAATCAGAACTCCTGCAAGGATCAGAAGGGCTGAGGGCTTTCCACAACAGGGCAGGACAAAAATGCCCCAAGTGGGAGGTGTTCTGCTCACAGCAGAGAACCCCACACTGTCAGCCGGGGCCCCTGAGTTCCTCTGGAAGGAGGGAGAATTCTTTCTTGGGGGGAAGTAAGGTGCAGAGGGGCTGGAGGGCTTTCATGGGGGAATAGATTTGAGGGGAAATGGGTCACAGCCAGAGTGGGCTGAGTGAGTGGGAGGGAGAGGAGAAAGGTTGCTCATAAGCTTGCGGACTAAATTTTGGGGCGATCTTGAATCTACCTTGAGAGACTCCAGTAAACAATGTAATTACTTTTCATTATCTCTGGCTGCTGATGTGAGTTTTGGCAATTCTACGTGGCTGGGCTCGGAGATTAGGCCTCGGAGGTAACAGGAATAACAACAGGGCCGTAGTAATTACAACCACTCCCATTTACTGAGGGTTTTTAAGCACATGGCCTCTGGGACCAGACTGCCTCGGGCTTAGTCCCAGTGATGCCTCAGTTTCTCAAGTAGGAACGGAGTGAAAATACTACCGTTCTGATCGTCTACCACTGTGTAGCCATCACCCCACGACTCTGGCACTGAATACCCATCATTTCGTTGTGCTTACAGGTTCTTTAGGTCAGGAATTTGGATAGAACAGAGAGGGGATGGCTTGCCTTTGAGATCGTGGCTGGAAAGACGTGAACAGCTGGAGGCTGACCCTTCTGGGGGTGCTCCCATTTGGCTTCTCTTGCAGAATGGCGGCCTCGGGGTAGCTACCCTTCATACCTGGAGACAGAGCTCCAGGAGCCGGTGTTCCCACCCACAAGGCAGAAGCTGCATTTCTTTGGCTGACAGAGCTTTGAAAGTCACACGGTGTCACTTTCTATTAGTTGAAGTAGATACAAGCCCCCCAGATTCAAGGGGGCCAGGGAACACAGACCAGGTCTCTTGGTGTCAAAAAATTGGCAGTCAAGTTTTATAACAGCCACAGGTACTTACCCCATGGAGTTGTTGTGGGATTAAATTAATTACTACATGGAACACACTCAGAGCAGTCCCTGGCATCTAATAAGAGCTCAGGAAATGCCGGCCGTTACGTCGTCAGCGCTGTCCTTGTTAGATTAGGAGTTTACACAGAGGAGGAAATGGGCTCAAGGTCAAGTGCGGGGTGGAGACTGTGCAGCTTCCTTTAGCCTGAAGGCCTTCATGCCCAGTGATTCCCTTCAGAGCGCTCCCCAATCTGTATGCACCCTTGGTATCTTTCACCCCCTTCTGCCCCGAGGCAAAAATGCTCTGGGAACCACTCCTGGCTATTGCACCCAATTCCAGGAGGGCCCTCAGATCTGCAGCATCATTGCTCCTCATTTCACATCATTAAAACCCAGCCATTATCAGGAACTCCTCAAGCAGGTGGATGGTGCTCCAGTTCCAGCAAGTGAGCCTTTCTCTTGGCGAGCTATTCTTGGAGGAGGGACTTCAGTCATTTGTCTTGGGCCTCCCTGGCCCAGGGATGGGGTGCTGGGACCCTGGCCTGAGCCCCGCTGCTGGGGTCTGGGCAGCACTGCTCCCCAGCTGGGGCCCCCAGGTTCCAGACAGTGGCCAGGAGCTGTACTGCGTGTCCCTCTTACTCAGGTGTGCGGGAGCCTGGACTTCGTACCTGAGTCTCAGCTCTCTAGCCTCTGAGCTGGGTGAGCCTGGACAGGTTCTTAGTCCCTCTAAACCTCAGTTTCCCCAGCTGTGAAAGGGAAAGAACACTGATTTCAGCCTGGGGTGATTTGCTAAAAATGAAGATTTCCTGGTTCCCAGCTTACACCAACAGAATCGGCCTCCTCTTGTCCTGGCAGTGAGGCCGAGGGTGGGTAAGGAAGCTGGTCAGGGAGGGGGGGCGAGTTATCACCCCCTCTTAGCCTCCGTCTCATCTGTGTGCTGGGGTGTGTGCATAACCCCCACCATGGGGTTGTTGTAAAAACTGTAAAAACATACGAAAGTTCAAAGCTCAGTGCCAGGCACACAGTAAATGCTCCATACATGTGAGCTGGATCTATTATTGTCCTCAGGAGGCACTGGGTGGGTTCCAGGAAGGAAGGGAACTTTCCGGGGGATGGAGACATGGGGGCCGAAGGAGCAGGAATCTGGGCTCTAGGATCTAGACAAAAGGCATAAAGAGGCTGGAGAATCCCTGGAAACCTGGAGGACAGGAGCCCACCAGAGGAGAGGACCCTCTTTTCCTATAAATCTAGCTTCAGTTCATTTGGAAACTTGAGCGTTGGCTGCCGGTTAGCTACGTGGCCGGGGTAGGTCCCCTCTTCCCTCGGGACCTCACGTCCTTTGGGCAGCCCGATGGCTGACCTCAAAGTGGGTCGATCATCTTAAATCTCCAGCAAGACTGACTCCTCCTCAGCATCCCCACCCTCCTCCCTGCCCTTCACACAGAGCAGAGTGGTGAGGGTCACAGAGTGTGATGGCCTTGGCGTGAACCCCAGCTCTGCCACTTTTTAAGCTGTGCACCTCTCTGAGCCTCGGTCTTGGTGGTGGTCAGGTGGGGATAATCATTCCTGGCCTCCCAGCTCCTTGGGCAGTTGTGGGCCCATCGGACAATGGGTGCAGGCTTGCTTAGCAAACTGGCAAACCCCGCACGATGAGGCTCAGTAGCAGGGAGCCGCTGAGCACATGGACAAGGTGAGGGGGTTCATAGCAGAGGCCACTCAGCAAGGTGATAATGAGCAGAAGCATTACCTCCTCCTCCCCAAGCTGCTCATCCCGCTCCATGGTCCTGGTGGACATCACCCGAAGAAGCCCGGATGGCAGGGTTAGCCCCGGCTCCTAGGCCAGCTCTCCTGGCTCTTTCCCAGGATCGTTACACACAACCCCCTTAATGATCCTCCTTAACCTGGCAGGTGGGGTCCCGGAGAGGTGTGAGTGATCCCCAAGAGCCTGACGCAGAGGGAAGGAAGGAGGACACAGAAAGCTCCGGACTCTCAGAGCAGGGACCAGGGAACAGAGGGGACACAGCCACCTAAAGAGCCCCGTACAACCTCAGAGTAGCTCTCACGGTGCCCAGCACCCTCATTCCGGTAAGGCTCCCATATCACAATCCCATGTGAACGTTGTAGAGGTGTGTGGACCAGCTCACCTCAGCTGGCCTGGGACTTCCCTGGTTTAATGGAAGGTCATGTGGCCCAGGCGAACCAGACAGCTGGTCACCCTAACATCAGCGCACACTGGGTTAAAGCACAGCTCAGAAGCCGGACTCCCTGGCTTTGGGTCCCAGGTCTGCTGCTTGCTAACCATGTGATTGGGACAAGTTACTTAACTTCTGCTGTGCTTCAGTGTCCTTATCTGTAGGATGAGGTAATGCCCTCCACCGTGTGGGGACCCTGTGTGCTGGCTAGACCACACACGGAGGACACTTAGCACGGGGTCTGGCGTCCAGCACCTGCCAGGAAACGTCAGCCACTGTTCTCTTTCAAGCCCTCCTGTGCCCAGGGGAGATAATGTGGATATGGACTCACTCCCCTTGCCCAGCACCCGCGGGTGCAGGCCCGGCTCGTGGGGCCCAGAGACGAGGTTGCCCTGGTCCCGCCCTCAGCAGGGAACTGAGCCTTGTAAGTGAATCATAGCCACGGCTAGAGATCAATACACTTCAGCTCAGGGTATAAAAACAAAGGCTTGATCTTTGAATCATTCACTTAGAACAGGTGAACTTTATGGCATGTAAATTACGCCTCAGTAAAGCTCTGAAAATAAAACCAAACCAAAACCAATAAACAAAGGCTTGGTGGCCTTTTAGAACAGGAGGCCCTGGTTATGACCGGGGAGGTAGTGATCATGGAAGGCTCCCAGGAAGAGGTGACATTTGAACTGGCCCTCCAGGAATGGAGAGAATCTGGACACTGGAGATGATGAGGGGCAGGGACACTAGGCCAGTGTGAAAGCCCGGGTTTCTCTCCGTATGCTGCAACTTTCAAGCTGTGTGATCTTGGGCAAATGGCTTTACATCTCTGAGCCTCTACATCTCTCATCTGTAAAATAGAAAGGGTCTTGGGCAGCACCCAGGACAGCCCCACAGAGCATCTGACCCAAAGGTGACCATTGTTCAGGAACAGGACAGTCAGAGGGGCCCATGTGGGAGGTTTTTTGTTCAGGCAACAAGTTTTCATGCTGTGTGCCTGAGCCGTGCTAGCCCACAGAACCTACATCGTAATGGGCATCCACCAAAGAGGACCAAACGGAGAAGGGCAAACATTTCAGATTGGCTGGAGCCCAGGGGTAGATGGGGGGCATAGAGGGAATAATGTGGAGGAGCAGCTGGGGTTCAGTGGAGGGTCTTAAAAGCCTTGCTACATAGCTTTGATTTCTCTCTGCTGGCTCGGGGGAAGCAGCAAAAGATTTGGAGTAGATGGAGATTTGTCATCAGCTTGAGGTGGACTCCCTCCCTCCCTGCCTTCCCTCCTTCCTTCCAAAAATGTTCCTGTGTCAGCCCCGGGGTTACCAGACATAGTCTATCTTCATGATGCTCACTCCTAATGGGGGAGGCAGACGTTAATCAAATAATCCCTCAAAGAAATGTGAACTTTGTGAAATTGCAACTCTGATTAGCAGTAAGAGGAGAGGGGTCTGGTGCTGGGAGAACTTATAAGAGAAAGGGGTCAGGGGAAACTTCGGGCAGACATGGCCACGGGGCAAGATCTGAAGGATGGACACAGAGCAAAGAAGGCTGGGAAAGGACTCCAGGCAGCAGGAAAGCGTGGACAAAGGCTCTGTGGCAGGACGGTCGTGGGAACACCAGGGTCTGGAGGGCAGGTCCATCACAGGAGATAGGGCTATAGGAGCTGGAGGTTTCGGGCTCTTGGAGGCCACTTTTGGGGTTTTGCTTTATCTTGAGAGTACCAGGAAATCTTGGAGGGTTTAAGTGGGAAGATGACCACACGTGTGTTTGTGAAGATCATGAATAGAGTGAGGAGAACAGAGTGGAGGGGTCCAGAGTGGAAGCTTTGGGATCGCTCAAAGGCAGAACCAAGACAAGGACTTGGGGGCAGGGAATTTATCTGGGAGTGATTCCTGGGAACAGGAGTGACCAACCAGGGAGAACAGGACAGCAATTGTTGGGATGCTGCTCTAGGTAACAGGGGTCCATCCTCCTGAGAAGGGAACCCCAGGCCTCCCAGAATTGCCCATCCACCCCGTAGGGGTGCTGACATTCCTACACTTCTGTTCTGCGTATGAACACAGACACCCCAACATGAGAGGTGCCCAGGACCCACCAGCAAGATGATTTTGGTGCACAGGGTATCAGAGTACGGTGCCTCAGATCACGCAGGCACCCTCCACTCCACCTGGTGAAATCGGAGGATGGGAGGCAGGAGGCCGGATGTGTCTGTTACCTGTGAGGAGGCTGCTGATATCATCCAGGTGAGGGAGGAAGGTCTACGGGCTTCTGGGGTGGGGTGGGGGTGGGGGTGGCTGCGGGTCATGGAGGAAAGTGACCAATTTCCAAATGCTCAGGAGTTAAGTCAACAGGCCGTGGTGATGGATCTGGGTGAGGATGCTGCTCTTCATCAACAGAATCCGGGGAGGACCAGGTCTGAGCATAGGGAGGATAGGCGGGTGGTTGGGAGGTCTTGTTGAATTGGAGGTGCCTTTGCGATATTCCCGAGAAGGTGTTGAGAAACCGGCTGAATATATGGATGGGGAGCTCTGGGGAGAGGTCCTGGCCAGAGCCATAAATGTGTGAGTCACCGGAGTCTGGGTGGCAATTGAAGCCATGGGTGAGCATGAGATCACCTGGAGAGAAACGGGCGGAAGGAGCCTCCTAGGAGAGTCAGGCCGTGCTCCCTCGCCACCCCCACCTCACGTCCCCCTGCAGCCCCGCCTCCCCCTCCCCTTCTTATCCCCTGCCTTCCCCGCCTCCTGCCTGCCCCCCAACGCCCGCCAGCAACCCTGCCCTCCTTGCCCCCACGCCCACCTGCAGCCTCTCCCCCGCCCACCCCCACCGCCCCCCAGGAGGGAGGGACATTTCAGCACTTGTGATTCTAATTGAATTTAATTTTCTCCTCCAAGTTGAGCTAAAACCTTTTCAAAGTCCCCTGAAATTAGGGAACATCGATAACACCACTCCTTGGGGTTTTAATCTGTGTCCTCCGTGAGAACGGTGATTAATTTTTTACAAGCTAATCATATGTCTTAGGCAGGCTGTCAGCAGAGGACCCGTCATCTCTCATCAATAATGAAGCGATCCCAGTTCCCTCTTCTCCTGCAGCCTCCTGCATAATTCACCAGGAGGGCTTCAAACAAAGAAGCTGAGGGGCCGGGTCCTCTTCTTCATCGGTGTCCTTCGTAATTAGGCACAGGTGCTGGGAGGGCTGGGCGGGGGAGGGGGCTGGGGGGAGGGCAGGGGATGTAACGGCTGATTGATAGGCCCCCCATCTGGCTCCCCTTTTAACCCCTGCTCTCACCGCCTCCATTCCGACCTTTCTGCCTGGCTAGTCCCCTCCTGGGACTACCTCATCCCTACTCCTCTCACCCGTCCCTGCCCCTCACCATCCCCTCCTTTCTTCTTCTCTGTGACACTACTGCACATCCAGGCTTTGTCCTTTGGCCTCCTAGCCAAAGTCCCATGAGAGGCTCTGGGCCCCATATGACAGATGAGTAAACTGAGCCCAAAGAGAAGCAACTTGCTTAAGGTCCCAGAGCAAATCAGGGGCAGTCAGAGCTAGACCTACAGTCTGGGATCTCCCAGACCTGTGCTCTGTCTCCCCAAACCTTAGGCCAAATAAATGGGCAGTCCACCCCCATCCCTCCCCCAATACCATGTCTATACTTGGATGCTAAAGAGGAACCACCCCCACCCAGCTCAGGCCTCTCCTGGGGGATGGACTGCCCAGTGTGCACAGCTGGCCCTGACTTCTGTCACTCTCATGGTCCATCCCTGAGGCCCAAGGTCAGAAGCAAACAGTGGCTGGAGACAGAAACAGAAACACTGGTACTCTTTCCTGGTACTCTCTCAAGAAACAGAAATCACTTGCCCTTTCTCCTCTTTGGCGCCAATGACCAGGACTGCGTGCACTGGCCGATTGGACAGATTCCAGAAATAAGGGGGAGGCCTGCTGCCTGAAAATCCCCCATGGGAACATGATGTCTTGCGTCTAATCCCTGAGCAAATGCCCTGAGGGTCAGTAGCTAAGATGTTATCCAGAAAGAGAAGGGTCTTCCTGGACCCCCCACTTAGCAGGCGGGCTCTTTCTGTGCCATCATATGCTAGGAAAGACCCCTTCCTTGGGATGGATTCCTCTCTTGGCATGGTTCAGGAGCTGAGCAGATTCCAAGGGCTCCGTTCTCTACAAGTGAACCTCAAATCTGGGCCTCTGACCTGACCCAACTCAACATGTCAAAAACTTTGCCCATCACTTTCCCAGCTCCCTACCCTCTGTCCTGCTCTCCTGTTTTTGGGTCATCACTAGGGTGACCAGATATTCTGGTTTACTCAAGACGAGAGAGTTTCCAGGGACATAGGACTTTGTTTTAAAACCGGGAAAGTCTAGAGCAAAGCAGAATGAATTGGTCACCCTAGTGTCCCCTTTTTTCCTAGGCACGCGGACTGGAAATGTGAGCATCAGAGAGAAACAGTGCTGGGGGTGGGATGGGCAGCATGGTCCCTGTGTTTGCCACCGGGCTCCACCTCTCCTGGCCTGGTGACCTTGGGTATGGTCCCTAAGGCCTCTGAGCCACAGTCGACTCACCTGAAACATGAGTAATAGTCATAAAACCCAACAAGATGGCTTGGAGGAAGGAGTGAGATTGCATATGACACCAGCTCAACACGGCACCTGGCATGCGGCAGGTGCTCAGCGAACCATCATTCCCTCGACAGTGGCCCCTCATGCCCTCTTCTTCTCCTGCCCATCACCGTCTGGCGCCAAATCCTGCCAAACCCATCAGAGCTTCCACTGCCTGCAAAATACAATCCCCATGTTCCTAGTTTGGCACTCAAGGTCTTCACAGCCTGGGCAGCTGACCTTTGCACCCTCCTGCCCCCTTCTCCTGTGGGTGCCATCCAGAGTCAGCCTCAAAGGACAACTGCGTGTTTCCTGCTTCTGTCTCACACTCTCCAGCTATTTCCTCTCCTGACTCCCTCCCTGCCCACCCCTCAAGGCCCATTACTAGGGCTGCCTCTTCCAAGAGGCTGTCCTAGATTTTATCACCAGGGGGGCAAATCTGAGTCCCCTTGAGCCCGTCCCCCCCCCCCCCCCCTGCACCAATTGTGGAGTCTACCTCTCAGGGTACATGGCACTTTCTGAGTGTAGAGGAACTAATAATAACTATTGCTAGTATTTATTAAGTTCTTTCTATGCACCGGACACGGTTCCCAGTTCTTTGACTTATGTTAACTCCATTAATCCCCGGATCCAAGCCCTTATGAGGTGGGCGTGATTATTATACCCTGTTGAGATGCAGAAGCAGAAGCCCAGAGAGGTCAAGTCCCTTGCCGAAGGTGACACAGGAGCTGAGTGGCAGAGTCCAGAGAAGTGCTTAGGAGTGTGGATCTGGAGTCAGATAAACTTGAGTTCAACATGCAACTCTGGTACCTTCTCCATGAATGACCTCTGCAGGCTCTTCACCCCCTTGACTCTCAGTTTCCACCCTTAGAAATGAGGATCCTAAAAAAAAAAAGAAAAAGAAAAAAAAAAAGAAATGAGGATCCTCAGACCTACTTCCCAGGGCCTTGGGTGGATGAAATGCTTTATTCTCTGCCTGGCACATAGTAAGTGTCCAGTAAAACGGACCCTATTGCTATTAGCTTGGCTTGCGTGGTAGGTTCTCACTTGCTTTCAGCTCAGGGACTATTTCCGGGTGCTGTGTTCAGAGGACCCAAGCGGTGCCACTCTACACGGAGTCTGGCCTTCCTCAGGCTGGGGACTGAGTCCTGGCTCCAGGACTCCCCAGATGTGTGTGACCTTAACCAGGTCGTGCTGCCTCCTCTGGCCAGAGGTTAACATCTGCACACCCACCTAGGCCAGAAGGGGCCACGAGGAGGAAGGAAGGCAGGGCGGGGACTTGCCATCCATCACCCTGGGCCCTCTCCCCTATCCTCCCCTGGCCTGGGTGCCCGCAGCACCCCGGGTTGGGGGGATTAAATGCTCCCCCGCAGGTGGCCCTAGCAGGAGCTATGGACATGGTGACTTTAATGCATTCAGATCTTTGGTTCCGGGCGAGGACGCTGCATTTGCATTTAAATGGAGGTTTGGAAGTCTGTAAATCTCCATTTCCCTACCGTGGAGGCCTAATGGTTGTTTAATCATGTTTAGATGAACCCCCAGAGCACTGGGGGTTGGTGCATCTTAAATCCTTAAGCGCAGAGACAAAGATCAAATGAGGGGTGTTCAGGAAGCGAGATCTTCACCGCCGCAGGTGGGCCTAGCGGGCCAGGGCGGCCTGGGGAGGCAGACAGCGGGTGCTCTCCTCGGGCCTGGGCAGGCCCTGACCCCGCCCCTTCCAGGAAGGCCTCTGGGATTACGCACATGTAGCTGTCCCCCCAAATTCCTGCAGCCTGCCCTTTACGCTGCCAAGAGGAGAAACCATGGCTGAGATGTGGCTGCCGAGAGAGACCTGGATCAGAAGCCTGACCTGCCTTGGATAAAGGGTGGCCGTGGGCAGGTCGCTCAACTGTTCTGGGCGTCCCCATTTCTATCTAGAACCTGAGGGGAGTGTACTTCCACATCATGTAGGCAAAGTGCCTGGCACACTGTAGGGGCTTTTCAAACGGTAGGCAGTATCACTCCACATTGTCCTTCACCTTGAGAAGGATTGGCCTTCGGGGGACTGCTTGATGGCTGGGATTCTCCAGCCCTCAGGTGAGTTGCTGGGGGAGCTTGTCTGCTCTGCTCCCCCCACCCCAGCCCACTCTGATTCAGCCCCAGTCTTGAGTGAGAGTTAATAACATGCATGTGGCCACTCCAGCATTCTCTGGGTGCCTGTCTTTGCCAGGGGCACCCGCTGCAGTGACTTGTCCCACTGTGCGCACAGGAATTCAGGAGGCACCGTGGGAGGGCCTGTGCTCTTGGTGATCAAAATATTGCCTGATGCTCCTGTGGCCCCTGGCATGTATAAAGCCCTGTACCATTCACACGCCACAGCCACATCCACCTTCTAGTGAGAGCCTTACAAGAACCCCACTCTACTCGTATCATTATCCCTTCTTTGTGGATGAAGACCTGGGCTCAGAGAGGGAGAGCCAGTTTCTCAAGGCCACACAGCTGGGGAGTGGCGCTCAAACCTAATGGATTTCACCTGCCTCCAGGGCGGCTTCCTGGGTCCTGTGCCGCCTCACCCAGGGGCTCCTCTAGGAAGGGGTTTTCTCCTTCAAAATCCATTTCTTTCTGGGGTGACTTGGGACTTCCTAGTGTTCTCTTTGTACCTATTTCTGCAGCTCCTATACCTGGTGTATTTGGGAGGGGTGAGGGAGGGCTCAGCCCGGGGGCTCCAGGGCTCCCACCCCCGGTTCAAGCAGACAGCTCTGCTTCTGTCTGTTCTAAATTTGGGGATTTGGCATCAGTGTCTTTTTTTTCCCCTCCTTCCTTCCTTCCTTCCTTCCTTCCTTCCTTCCTTCCTTCCTTCCTTCCTTCCTTCCTTCTTTCCTTCCTCCTTCGTTCCCTCTGTTCCTACCTTCTTTCCTTCCTTGACTTTGGTTTTTTTTTAGAGCAGTTTTAGGTTCACAGCAAAATCGAGGAGAAGGTACACAGATTCCCTATACACTCCCTGCCTGGACGCATGCCCAGGCTCCTCCACGGGAGAGGCACATTTTGTCATAATTGATGACCCCGCACTGACAGATCATCATCACCCAACGTCCACAGCTTACGTGAGGGATCACTCGATGTTCGTTCTGTGAGTTTCGGCCAATGTAAAATGACACATACCCACTGCTACAGTATCCTACAGAACGGTTTTACGGCCCTAATAGTCTGCACCCTGCCTATTCACCCACCCTCCCCAGCCCCTGGCAACCACTGATCTTTGTACTGTCTCCACAGTTTGCCTTTTCTAGAATGTCGTAGAGTCAGAATCATACAACTCTTCAGAAGGGCTTCTTGCACATAGTCATACGCATTTCAGTTTCCTCCACGACTTCTGATGGCTTGAGAGCTCATTTCTTCTTAGCGCTGAATAATATTCCAGCGTCTGGATGGGCCACAGGTTGTTTACCCATTCACCTGCTGAAGGGCATCTTGGTTGCTTCAAATTCTGGCAGTTAAAAAGCTGCTATAAACATCCACGTGCAGGTTCGTGTGTGGAAACAGGTTTTCAGCTCCTTTGGGTAAATGCCAAGGGGTGTGACTGCTGAATCCTGTGGTTAAGACTATGTTTAGTTTCGTGAGAAACCGCCAAACCGCCTTCCAGCGCGGCAGTGCCCTCGCACATTATCACCAGCGATGGACGGATGAGACTTCTTGCTGCTCCCCAGTCTCGTCAGCATCTGGTGCTCTGGATTTTGGCCATTCTACTGGGTATGTAGTGGTATCTCATTGTTTGGCTTTTCTTTATTTTTTAGTTAATTTATGTTTTAAAGATTTATTTATTAATTTGAGAGAGAGAGTGGGGTGGAGGGGCAGAGAGAGAAGGAGAGACAAAATCTCAAGGAGACTCCCCGTGGAGTGCGGAGTTCGACTCGGGGCTCGATCTCAGGACCCCGAGATCATGACCTGAGCTGAAATCAAGAGTCAAACGCTCAACCACCTGAGCCACCCAGGTGCCCCTGGCTTTTCTTTAAATCCGAGTTTTGGGGTCTGTGTGGTTCCCAAAGTCCCTTCTGCTCAGGAATTATGTGGTCAGAGTCTCCAGGCAGGGCGGGGTCCTGGTAGCCAGGGACCGACTCACCTCTCTCCCACCCTCGGCAGCCCCTCAGGCCCCGTGGGGGACTGCAAGTGTTTGCTGAGTTGGATAGACTTGATCCTGTTATTTCAGAAATGACTCAGTCCCCATGAAGGGCAGAACCCACTCAGAGGAGCTGGAACCTGGAGGATTTTTCCTGAACAAGAAAGAAAGGCTCTTCTGTCCCCTCTTCCCCATGTAAGGCCTTGGACCCCAGGGTTTGGCAGACTGGGGTTTGAATCCTGGCTCCACCACCCACTAATTGTGAGATCACAGGCAAGTTTCTGCTACTCCATGCCTCAGTTTCCCTATCTGCAAAATGGGAACACTGATAGTATGAAGATTCGGTGAGGTGACTCCCACAGAACACTTAGCACAGAGCCCAGCGCCTGTCCCTGTAAGTACTCGGTCAGTGGCACCTGTGAGTATTATGATTTGCCATCGTCCCATCCAAGGCCCCTTGGGGGGGGGGCGGGGAGCAGTGTGCGAGGTGGACTTTCCCTGCTGCTGCCCTCACTCTGGCACTCACAGAAATGTCTCCTGAAGGGCTTGTCACTGGAAAGCTGATCCCAGGGTTGCTCATGGGTCCCAGGAGGCTTCCGGGGTCAGATGAGTTTAGGGACACGGGGCCGAGCGTGGCTAAGCCGTTTCCTTTACTACAGAGTTTCTCGGACACCTGCGCATCTTCCAGAAGAGACGTGAGTGTGTAGTGCTTCCCAAACTTCCTTGGCCATGGGACCTGCCTGTTCTGGGACATCTCATCAACCCAGATGGGCCTTGGAGGAGAAGGGCACTGGGGGGGGGGGAGCCGGCCTTGCTCCGGCAAGAAAGGCCCTTTGTGGTGTGACCTCCACCGCCCTTCCCACTCTAGTCTCCCCATCCTCCCCCCACAGACCCCTGTGTCCTGACCACTGCAGGCTGCTTGGCTGACTGAGGACATCCTAGTGATGCCCCTGAGGACCTTCTACACACTGCAGTGTCAACCTTGTTCCTGCCTGTCCAGTGACATCCGACTCAGCGCAAATGTGGCCTCTTCTGCAAAGCCTGTCTTAACCTCTGCAGGCAGAATTAGGTGTTGCCTGGGCTCCCACCCTACCCTGTTCACCTTTTCAAGCCCTTATCACTACAAGATTTTACATGTTTGTCTTCCTCATGAGGTCAATGGGCTTCTCAAGGGCAAGGACCATCGCTCATTCCTAGCCCAGCAGGTAGGCCTGGGGGCCTGGCACAGAATAAGTACCCAAACAGGAGTTGTTGCTTGGACCTGTGCAGTAGTATTCAGGGACATTGTCTAGCTTAGTAGTTAAAGGTATAAATATTCAGTCAGACCTAGGTTTGAATCCCAGCCTTACACTTTATTAATTCTACGCACATGGAATAGTGATGTAACTTCTCTTAGTCCGGTTCCCTCATCTGTGAAATAGGGGAAGCCTCTACCCACTACTAGGGTTGCTATGATCTGTACATGTACATGAAGCAGCTGACCCAGAGCAAGGGCTCAGTAAATGGGGGTTTGTTGACTACATAGGCCCTTGGTCTCCTGTGTCTTCAGCAAATTTAACATATGCTTCCATTTTCTCATCTGAAAACCGCAGATGGTGGTGTTATCATAGGGTCCTCATGCCGATTTAATAGTTCATTCGTGTAGAGCACTTAGTTCTGCGCCCGGTGCAGAGGAAGCTGTCAGTAAATGGGATAGACTGTTACTCTCGTTGTTGTTGTTGTTAGAGATCCAGGTGAGAGCTTGGACACCCAGCTTCCCCCCACCCCAGTGGTACAGAGCGCCCTGCCCTTGCCTCTGCCTCCCCCCAGGGGGCTGGGGGGCTGGTATCCCCATGTCTCCAGCACCTTCTTTCTACGCCCTGCCTCCTCCCTCCCCCCAGGTCAGAGTCCACTGCTCCCCCTCCCTGTTCCCCGCCATCCGTTCTGCTCGGCAGCCCTGACACAGTTGATTGGAAATTTGTTTTATTTCTGTGCCTGCCCCCTCCCTCTCTCCCCACTGAGAAAGCAATTAAACTTGTGTTTCCCAGAGTGGGCGGCCGTAATCTGTCGTTTGCCCATCTTATCCTGCTGCCCCACTTCCAGCCTGCTTTGCTTAGGCCAGGACCGGAGATTTGCCTAATCAGTAAAAATGGAACTCAGGAAAGGGGGAGGAGGTGTTGGTTTCAGGCCAGCAAATTGTGAGCACAGCTCAGGGGACCCTGATGGACCCTGGGAGGGCTGGTGGGAGGGGTGGGGGGTCTCCTCTAACTTGGAGGTCCCTTTGCTGGGTCTTGTCTTCCTTTCCCTATTGGGCAGGTCAGGTCTCCATCTTTGACCCAACTTGGTCCATCCCCAAGGGCCAGGCCAAGGCTCAGAGGGGTTGGAGTTGTCTGCTGATCATCCCCCTCTCTGCATATGGCTTTCAATGGCTCCCCAGTGCCACAGTACCATGTTCCCACCTCATCCTGTCCTCTCCCCCTCAGTCCCTCCAAGGGGCCAGCATAGCAGAATTGAGCACATGCTTGGGATCCCAACTCCTGGCTACACCACGGTCCCCAGCTGACCTTGAGACAAGGACTTGGGTATGGGTTGTTTATCTGAGAGGGGATTTCAGGAAGCTCAGGGAGGCAGGAGGGAGAGTGAGCCAGGGAAGAGAGAAAAGTCTACAAAAGACACTTTAGGCAGTGGGCTAAGGGCAACTGGGCTCAGACCCTCTGGGGACTCTGAGAGCCTGCATAGAACACACCTTAGAATTGGCCCACTGAAGGCTGAGGAGGCTGGCGTAGTTATCCACTGGGGTCGATCGCTAGTTAATACCACCCTGCATGACTCTGGCCTCCCTGTGTCCATGACCTGGCAGAGGCCTTGTCCACCTTGACGCTTTGGCGTGATAGGCACTCGCCCATTAGGGCTGGTCCTCTGGGGATGCTGCCACCCCCATACAAGCAGTCGGGGCTGTCCTGACTGAGAGGCCATAGGAAGGAGCCTGGGGTACCCCCCACCTACAGCTGCACCCACCTGCCAGACATCCGGGGCCATCCTGTCCAGGGCAGCTGCCAGATGACCATGACTGCATGGGTGACCCCAGACGAGACAGGCAGGAGAGCCTTCCAGCTGAGCCCAGCCCAACGGCAGGATCATCACCATGACTATGTGAAGCCGCCAAGTTATTACTCAGCAATAGAGAATCGATACACCCTCCAGCTCCCATCCAGCAAGGGGCTGTATTCCCACCACCTAGAACAGCACCAAGAAGTCCCATAAATATTTGCTGGATGAATGAATGGAGGAAGTGTGAGCAGAGTAGAACTTAACCAGGTGCAGAGGGGACACAGGAGATTTCCAGGCAGGAAGAGCAGCACCTGCCCAGGCTGGAGGGGCTGGAGTCCAGGCGGCGCATGGGGTAAGAGGTGAGATGGGGAAGACCAGGCAGGACGTTGGAGACCCCAGATTTGCTTTAGGGGAGGTCTTGAGGGCTGCTGGCCTGGAGGAGCCGAGGCGGGAAGCAGGAGACTGGGAGGAGGTCCTGGCTCTGTCCAGGCGGAGGTGCTTGGACATACCAGTAGCCGGATCCCAGAGCTACTCAGGAGGGGCATCGGCAGACCTGGATCAAAGTAGTAGGAGCTCCACAAAGGTTTGCTTGGGAGCTGCTGGCCCCCTCTTTGTCCCTGCCTGCCCTTCTTCCAGATTCATCTTCCATAGCATCTCACTGGGAAGGTTTTACCAACACCCACCCCGGGTGCTGGTCACTCTGGGTCCTCAGCGTGCTTTGTTTCCATGTCAGCTATGCCGCATCACACGACATGGTCAGCTCGTGGGAGTGGTACAGCGCACATTTCCTTCCTTTGCTCTCTCTGCTTCTCCTGTTCTCCTTTCCTGCCCTCCCTCCTTCCTCCTTCCTCTTTCCCTTCTCTCTCTCTCCCTCCCTCCTTCCTTCCTTCCCTCCCTCCCTCCTTCCTTCCTTCCTTCATTCCCCCCTTCCTTCCTTCATTCCCCCTTCCTTCCTTCCTTCTTCCTTCCTTCCCTCCTTCCTTCCTTCATTCCCCCCTTCCTTCCTTCATTCCCCCTTCCTTCCTTCCTTCTTCCTTCCTTCCTTCCCTCCTTCCTTCCTTCATTCCCCCTTCCTTCCTTCATTCCCCCTTCCTTC
>NW_022589705.1:87929264-87952599 GCF_004348235.1 Phoca vitulina
CCTCCTTCTTTCTTTTTTTTTTTTTTTAAAGATTTTATTTATTTATTTGAGAGAGAGAGAATGAGAGACAGAGAGCATGAGAGGGAGGAGGGTCAGAGGGAGAAGCAGACTCCCTGCCGAGCAGGGAGCCCGATGTGGGACTTGATCCCGGGACTCCAGGATCATGACCTGAGCCGAAGGCAGTCGCTTAACCAACTGAGCCACCCAGGCGTCCCCCCACCTCCTTCTTTCCTCCGCATTCACTGAACCCCACTGCACCCAGCTCCCCGTCAATATTAACCCCCACCCCCATAGCAAAGAGGTGGTGTGCGAAAGGGGAGAGAAAAGAGTATTTGGGTCCAGAGGAGCCTGAGTTTGGACCCAGCCCCGCCACTTCCTAGCTGTGGCTTCCTGTCGGCCTGAGCCTCAGTTTCCCCCCTGTAGGATGGTATGCGCACCTTACAGGACCGGCGGAAGGAGAGGCCATAGCGTATGTAGCACCTGGTAGATCTTCAGCTAGAGAAGCCTGCTTTGGTCCTCGCCTAGAGGCAGATTCAGTGGGGTGGGGAGGAAGCGGCCTTCCACCTCTTTCCCCTTGGAACGCGTGCAGCCGGCTCTCCTGAGGTGGTGGAGCGTCCCCTTTTTAAATGAGGAGCTGGGCTGAGCCGGCTGTCCTCCTGGCCTGGCTTCTGTCCCATTTTCCCTCTTTCGCTTGTGAAGCCAGTTGCTTTTTTCTTTTTTAATTAAATTGGAAAACTTCTACAGGAATCTTTGAAATGTTCAAATCGGTGGCTTTTTAAAATAAAAGGGAAGATAAAGGAACCTGTCCCAGTCCTTGGGTCACACAGGAATTGCACAGCCCCAAACATTGTTTGAAACGACAACCGTTGCTGCCATCCAGGGACCAGCTTTGTTGTAGAGAGAATCGTAGGGTTTGTTATAAGGGGTTTGCCCCCCACCCTGCCCCGAGCCCTCTCCGGAGAGCACTTCCAAGGAGCTGTGCATTTTATATCCATTAGAGTTTCACTTGTCAGATCAGGGATGTAATAAAAGCAGCCTCGGATGCTTCACAGAGAGTCTTATGTGAGGACGATTGGATGAAGTTAAAAGTGTTCTACAAATGTGAGGTATTATTAGTGGTGGCTGGGATGCCCCGAGAGGGGCAGTGATTTTCCCAAGGTCACAGAGCAAGTTGGCGGAGAAACCGGAGGAAGCAGCAGAGCCTCCTCTTCATCCTGAGGGTCAGATCCTTGTGTCCTTTTGCTCACATGGTATCCTAGGGGTCAGCACAAGTCCTGGCACACAGCGATGCCCCCTGAAGCTTGTTCAGTGGGCCAATGAATGAATGAATGAATGAAGGTCTCACAGTCCCGGGGCTTGAGGGATCACTGACCCAGCCCTCCAGGGCCCTCCAATCCCATAACGAGCATCCTGGACTGGACTTCATTGTCTGCTTCTTCCTCTGGCCTCCCACACCACAGAGCCGCCCCCGTCCCCTCCCTGGGGACCACCCGTGGGAGACTGTGATTTAATCCCACTCCTTCAGCGCCTCCTCCGTCCATGCCCTTTGCCATGTGACCTTGCAGCTTGTCCCATTACAAGGCGGAGGTTATCGCTTACCTTCTGGCTTGAGCTGGGTGCAACAACAGCTTGTTTTGGTGGATAGAATGAGGCAGAACGGACAGTGAGCCTTACTCTGAGTTTAGGGCTTAGGTTCTGTTTGCCCCCTTGGTCCTTTGCCAAAGTTTCAGGAGAAACATGGTCGAGTTAGCCTGCTGGCCCCAGGAGGAGGATAAGAGGAACGCGGAGCAGGCCATCCCTTTGATTGAAAAGCTTGATCAGTGCTTTTCGTTGTATATCATTGAGGCTGGGTGGTTGTTTGTTACATGGCATAATCGAGTCCGTAGTTAACTGATACTAAATCCTCCAAGTCTTCTCCAGCCTGAATCAGTATTTACCTCTTCTGGGAAGCCTTCCCTGACCTCCCCAACCGCTTACCTTCATTAATGCGTTAGTTCATTCATTCACTAAATGCCCACCGCCTCTCAAGCCCAATGCTGGAAGGTTGGCATAATAAAGAGATAGAATGCAATGCCCTGAGGATCTCCAGACTAGCGGGGGAGATGCATACCAACAGATGTCACTGTTATTACTCTGATTATTAATGTTCTTAATATATCAGCCACCATTTGTTGAACGTTTCCTGTACAAAACACTTCGTATACATTACTTCCTGTAATCTTCACAATAATTCCAAAGATATTTTATACTCATTCTACAGCTGAAGGTCCCAAAGCTCAGAGATGTTGACTTACTTGCCCACGCAATAAGTCAGGAGAGGAGCAGGGATTCCAGCCGGAGTCAGCTTGGCTCCCGAGTGCGTTTTGCTCCCATGATGAATGTGGTACAGCTGTGCCCGGGGGTGGTGGCCGTGGCAGGGAGGGTGCCCGTCCAGAAAGGTGTGTGGGAGGCAGCCAGGAAGTGAAGGGAAGACCCTGAGGTGGGGGATCCTGCAGATGCAAAGGCCTGGGGGTGTGCGATCAAGTGATCCAGGCCTGGGGGCTGAGGGGTGTGAGGCGTGAGGTGGGGGCAGGAAGAACTGCCTGCATCCATCACCTGAGGACCTTGAGATAGGTGGGTTCCTGGGCCCCTCCCCAGGATAGCTTGGGGCAGAGACCGGGAACCTACAGTTCTGGGGGGCTCCCTAGGTGAGCCTCCCGCTCCTCCCAATTAAAAAGCCTTCCTGCCCTCCCTGTGTCAGCCCTGCAGGTGCACCCTGCCCCTTCCTCTGACCTCTCATGACTCCTTGTCTTCATCCCCCAGCTTGACATGAATGTGTCCCATCAGTGTCTCATCTGTAACCAGAGTGTGGGTCCTCAAGGGCAGGCCTGGGAGAATTGTGCTCATTTCAACCCCAAAGTATCTGCACCTAGCCAGATTTGTCAGTTGATCGCAGTAGTCACGGAGTTTGAAAACATTTGGAAGACAGGAGCTAAGGCTTATGGGGAGACAGGTAATCATTTACCTGTGTTATGGCATTGGCCTCTGGGTGGGCCCCGCAGACAAGGGTCATCCTGGGCTCTCTTTGCAAAGGGCAGGGCAGAGGCAGGGTATCACGGACTTGTTGCCACTGTCACCTCTATTCGCTGAGCTCCTTTGCAGGCGCTGATTCAGTTTACCTCTTGGCACGATCACCTTTGCCTTCTAGGCTTCTGTTGGAGAGCCATCCTGCAGGTTCTCTGTCCTCCCTGACTTGATTTTCAGGCCACGCCCAGGACACCTGAAGCTCAGTTCCCTCTCTCAGATCAGAGGCAGTGGAGACCTCACCCATCACCCGAATTCCACGGCAACCTCCCCAAACTCTATATCCGCCTTCTGGGCTCTACCTTTCTCCAGAGAAAGTGTTCCTGTGTGAGAATGCGGTCTCACCGGGGGTGGGGACGCTTGCCTGCTTTGCTCACTGCTCATCCCCAGAATCCACAACGGTGCCGGGCACGTGGCAGGTGCTCAGTGAGTACTTGTTGAATTAATCATGCATCAATGTGGCTCTGAAGAGTTACAAATAAAAAAGGCATTGGTGCTGGTGCCCACTGGCCTAAGATGCACTCAGAGGACAGCTGTAGCTGGTGAAGGTAGAGGACTGGGAGGAATTTGGGCCGACGTAGAGGACAGCCCGCCATCCGGTGCAGACGCGAATGCTGACAGCGACCTCTCTGTCTCAGGACAGTTGTGTATTTCTTCCGGCTGTCATCAGCACCTTGAGAAGGATGTTCATTTTGCCAGAGATGACCTTTGATGGCCCCCGCCCCTCCGGCCCGGGGCAGGCAGGGCGGGCTTCCTGCTGCTGCATCTGAGAGGCTTCTCTCATCCTTGGGTTTCCTTGGCAGCCAATTAGACCCTCTTCCTCCCACCCCTGCTCTCCTCTGCGCCTCTTCATCTGACAGCCTCCAGGGTGCGATTAGGGAAGGAAATCCTCCCGCTAGCCCTGATGATGGGCGGCCAGGACCCCGAGGCAGCCTCATTAAAGTGGCTTTGGGTCCAGGCTCTGGGCTCCCATTCAGAAGAGCAACAAAGTGGAAAATGGTGCCGGGGTGTCACAAAGACACCTCCACAAAGTTTTCTGGTCCCTTCCAGATGGCCACGGGGGAGTTTTCAGAGGAGGCAGCTCCCCCCCTCGGCCGCCCTTTCTCTGATGAAATGTCCACCATAGAAAAAATTAAGGGTGTTTCTCAAAACAAAGTGGGCAGACCCCTGTCCCAGAACCGCCCAGAATGCGTGCAAACCTGCAGGTTCCTGAGCCTCCTCCCAGACCCACTGGATCAGAATTCATGGGGCAGGTGACCCAGAATCTCTGTTGCAATGCTTCCTTGGGTTGGGGGGTCCCAAGACCACCTCCGGCTGGATGATTCATGAGGAGGACCCGCAGGACTCAGCATACAGTCGTACGCGTGGTTTTTGACTGACAGTGGAAGGATATAGAGCAAAATTGGCAAAGGGAGCAGGTACGCAGGGGAAGTCCGGGGAAAACCAAAGGCAAGCTTGCAAGAGCCCTCCCCTGGCGAGTCACTCACGCCGTGCTGAATTCCTCCAGCAACAAGTGATGAGTACACACGCGAGGTGGTGTTGTCTACCAGGGAAGCTCATCAGAGACTCAGCTCATCAGAGACCGGTTTTTACTGGGGCTGGTCATGCAATCACCTTCTGTCTGGCTCGTCCCCAAATTCCAGACTTCCAGAAGAAAAGCAGGGGTTCAGCACAAAACACACTGTTTGCCCAAACAGTTCAGACACAGCAAGCTGCTCTTACCAGCTAGGGAGGTGGGTGCCCTCCCAAAACCCACGTTCCCAGATGCCCCCCAAGGGCCGACCCAGCCAGGACTGCACTCTCAGCGGGCTATGCAAACACCTGTCTGTACCACCACTTCCTCCCAAGGGATTCTTACACACACCCAAGTCTGAGACTCACTGGTCTGGTGGATAAACCTGGGTCCATCAACTCCATCTCAGGTTACTGTGTGACTCATGATAAGTTACTTGATCACCTTGAACCTGATGTCCTGATTTGCACCAGAGAGGATATATTTCCTCCTAGGAGCTTAAATCCAAATCTCAGATAACTTCTTCCTCAACCAAGCAGAGAGGAAGAGACCCCTCTTTAAAGGGGTCCTGCCATGTCTAGGCTGCTGGGGCAGAATTTGACCCTGGAGGGATGGAGTGAAGGAAAAGGAGAGAAGCAGCAGGGAGGGGCAGTTCCTCAGACATATGAGGATTCAGATCCCCAATTACCCCTCTAGTGCCCTCCCTTGGGGGACCCTGCACCCAGAGACCAGGCTCCCCTCTGCACAGCTTGGGTACTTGGGTGGGGGTGATGGGGCCACCCTTGAGGGCTGGGGCCAGAGTCACAGATGGAGAGCTGGCCAGGGGTCAGGATTTTGGGATACCAGCAGGGACACTGCTCAGGCATCGATGGGACCTGAGACCTTAGACAAAACACATTACTTTGTTGAAGCCCAGTTGCCCCTTTTTAAAAATGGGGCTCTTTCCTACGATCTAAAGAAAGATTGTAATGATTAAAAAGGATGATGACAACTTTTTGAAAAAACGATAAAGCATTGTTTTGAAAGAGCTTTATAAATGTTACAAGCAAGTTACAAAATTATGTGTCCCTGCTGGTTCGTCCTGCCACACTTGGTAGACAGTGTGGACATTATGTCTTTACCACCATGGAACCCCTGGAAATCATCTAGCAGGTTTCCACCTGCCTGACCTCCGCCCTGAGCAGAGGAAAGAATACTTTGTTGACATTTAGGGCTCACCCTGTCACTAATTTTTCTGCTGACTTGGCATGTCTTGCTCCCTTTCTGGGCCTCAGTTTTCCCCATCTGCAAAATGGGAACAGTAATACTCCTGCCTATCACCTTATCACCACCATAGGTTCTTTCCTTTTTCATCTTGTTCCAGAACTGCCCAAGACACATTTGTGATCAAAGACTTGGACCAGCATCTCTCTGAAGAACATTCCAAAGGAGAGTGGAAAACATTGTTTTGGAAGGGCCCTTCTTGGAGTCTTGTGGGATACATTACCATCATAAGGGCTCTGACAAGTCCTGCAGGAAGAAAAATTGTCTCAAGCTTGTAAGTTCACGGACTTCCTTTGGGCAGAACACCTGTCAGCACCCTAAAGAATAGTCTAGGGCTTTCTCTTGGTGGCTTGGGCGAGGAGGACTCAAATCCCAGTTATGTCCACCACACACAGCCTTCCCAGGTGGGTGGCATGCCATCTTTGTCCCTGGCCTCAGTCCTCTTTGGGAGGTGACCTTGAGGCTGGACCCACAGTCTCAGCTCCAGCCTCTCCAACTCTTCTCTTGTTCCCAGATGCCTCAAAGTGCTGCCGGAGCCAAAATTCCAAGATATGATGAACCTGGTTCATTTTCAGGCCATGGCAACGAGCAGGAGTCTTCCCTAGTGGGTTGCTTGGATAAATGAGTTAATTTTGTCCAAGCTCCAAGTGTCTTGAGAACTTTGGTGGTGAGGGTGTACATATGTGTTGGAGCGGGGAGGTGTGGGCACAGCTTGGAATGTGCTCTGGGGTCTGCGGGGACCCAAGAAAGGGGAGCTGCCTACTCAGTATTGTAATTAATGGTGCTAATAGTGGTACAGGGGTCAATTCCAGCCAGGGAGCTTGACAGGTGGGGCAACGTTCCTCGGAAAAGCCCATATCAGCAGCTTTGCCAGTGGGAGCTGGGAGAGGGGCCGATTGGAGGCCTTGGTGCCTCATCCTGAGGCTGGGCAAGGCGGTCCAGGGAAGCAGAGGCGGGAGAGGTGTCCTTCTGAGGGACCTAAGCACGGGCACAGATGAGAGCAGGGCTTCTGAGGCAGATCGCATCAGGTTCGAACCTTGGTTGAGCCCTGAATGAGCTGTGTGTTATTGGCCAGGCCCCTTGGCCTCTCTGAGCCTCAGTTTCTTCATCTGCAAATGGACACAATAATCTCTCACTCTCTGAGTAATGAGTAGGATGACTTGGGCAAAGTGCCCAGAAGTATCTGGCATATAACAGGTCCTCCGTGAATGCCACTTCTCTCCTTGCCCTTTGGG
The DNA here is from genome assembly GCF_004348235.1 of Phoca vitulina. Classification (NCBI taxonomy): domain Eukaryota; kingdom Metazoa; phylum Chordata; class Mammalia; order Carnivora; family Phocidae; genus Phoca; species Phoca vitulina. The sequence goes on from NW_022589705.1 coordinate 87,936,339, forward strand.
TGATTGCAGAGACTGGCAGAGGCTTTTTTTTTTTTTTTTTACTGTTCATTGAAGTATAACATTCACACAGAAAAGTGCATAAATCTTTTTTGTTTGTTTTTTAATTTAAAATTTATTTCAACTCTTCTGGGACTGGAGATGTAAAATCTTAAAATAAGTCTAAAATGTCTCGCCTTTATTGTTTTTTTGTTAAATAACACTAAAAATTATTTTGAAATAATTTAAGACTTGCAAGAAGTTGCAAAAATAGTGCAGAGTTACCATGGACCCTTTATCCAGCTTTTCCCAATGACACCTTCCTTACATAACCACAGAACGCTGTCAAAACCAGAAAGTCAACATTGGTACAATATGATTAATGAACACAAAAAGTGTGTATGTCTTACGTGTAGAGCTCAGTGGGTTTTCATAGCCCTGAAACCAGCATCCAGGTTAAGAACAAGAGCACGAATGACCAGCACCCCGGAAGGGTCCCCTGTGCATCCTCCAGTGCCCCCTCCTCCGGGGTCACCGCAGTGGGTCCTGACTTGCTATAGCGTAGATTCGCTTTGCAGGTGTCTGAGCTTTGTGGGCACGGGTTCCTCTGTGTCCCTCTCCCGCTCCCCTTCGTGTCTGGGCGCTCCGCTCCCACTGTGGTGTGTGTGTGGAGCTGCCTCTGGGCAGGCCGAGTTTTAGAAAGGGGACACCCTTGCGTGACCATGGGGCAGAGCCCGCCCCCCTGTCCTCAGTGAGGTCCTTTGCAGCCCTGCTCCACGGGAGCCAGAGGAGTTGGCCATACGGCCTCTCAGTCCAAGGGGTGTCGTTATGGGCTGAGTTGTGTTCCCCACCCCCAGAATTCATGTTAAAGTCCCAACTCCCAGTGCCTCAGAAGGTGACTGGATTTCGAGTCGTTAAAGAGGCAATTAAGTACAATGAGGTCATTAGGATGGGCCCTAATGCAGTGTGACTGGTGTCCTCACAAGAAGAGATTAGGGCCTAGACGCACACAAAGACAGCTGTGTGAACACCCAGGGGGAAGGTGGCTGCCTCCTAGTCAAGGAGAGAGGCCTGCACCCCTGCTGAGCCCTCGAACTTCCCACCTGCAGACTGGGAGGAAAGAACCGGGTCGTTGGGCCACCGGGTCTGTGGTGCTGTGTTGACAGCCCGAGCACGCGTCCACTCCCTGGCTGTCTTCTCCCCGTGTGTTACCCTCGAGATGCTGGGCTGGTGGCCACAGATGACAGGGACACGGGACCTCCCCGCCGTCCCAGGCCTGGTGCTTACGGGGCCCGGTGGAGGTGGCAGCATCCCTTTTATCCAAAGTCCCGGCTCGGCAACAGGGTCGGGAGGAGTGACAGCTGCTCTAATGTCCCTCGACCCCTCCCAGGCTCCGGGCCGCCCTGCTCAGGCCTCTGGAGGCTCCCCTGAGGCTGGTGCCCCATTCTCTCCCTCTGGCTCGCCCGGCCCACCATGCTCCTTCCTCTGCTTTCTCCTGACACCCGCTCCTGCCCCGTGCCCCGACCCCTCAGCTCACCTCACTCTCTTGAGCAAAAGCAGCCCGAGGGGCCGGGCTCTCTAGGACACCGGGAGAAACGAGAACCCACCGGGCTTGGGGCGGGGAGGCTGCCCAGCTGTTGAAGGAAGACGCAGAAGGGGACACAGGCGTGACCCATGCAGGGTGGCAGTGGGAGTGTGCAGAGTGCAGAAGGGTACAACCCTCCCCTTCTCCCCCCCCCTCCGGTTGCCTGCAGGCTGGCAGAAGGTGGGGAGGGGGGAGCCTCGACACTGGGTGGGGTCGAAGCCAAAGGCCTCAGAGAGGAGGTGACGGATGTATACGGTGGGTCCCAGGTCCCTGCCGAGCTTGTGTGTGTGTTTTGTGGGATGTGGAGTGGGTGGTAGGGGAGCCGGGCCAGAGGCTGGGGGCAAGCCCAGGGGAGATGTATGGCCAGGGGCTGGGGGGGTGGGGCTACATCAGCCAAAGGAAAGGCTTTGGTGCAGATGTTCGTTAGAAATCAGACTGGTGGTGATTGACAGCGGGGCCGCAAGTGTGTGTCCCTCCCCTACATCTGATCAGGATAGAATGCTCTTTGTCTTTCTCACAGATGGGCGTCCCATGGTACATCAGTCAGCTACTGCTGTGTATCAAACCACCCCGAACCTCCGTGGCATTTAGCAAGAAGCAAGTGCTCCTTACTCATGGTCCACGGGGCTTCAGCTGATCCGGGCTGGCCGTGGCTCCCAGCTGAGGGCTCGGCCCAGGTCTGCTCCAGGTGTCTCTCACTCTCTCCGGACTCGGCTCCCCGAGGCTCGTTCTCATGATGATGGCAGATGTGCCAGTGAGCGGGCTTAAAGGGCAAGCATAGGCGAAGCCCCTGCTCACGGTGTGTTCGCGGGCATCCCATTGGCCAGAGCGAGTCACGTGGCCACGTCCCGCACCAACGGGGCACAGGAAGGGGAGTCCACATCATCTTGGAGGTGGTGGGGAGGGAGAGAATCTTTGCTGCACAGTAATCTGATCTGCTACATTCTATAAGCTTTTGAACAAGAGAAGGAATGTTTTCCCCTTAAAAACTCAAAAACCGCTGGTTGGGATGATGGCATTCAGCAAATCTTTCTGGAAAATCATGCTAGGGTCCTTAGCTTGCACCTGGAGTGCAGCCGCCTTCCCAGCAGTCCACCGGGCCCCAGGCTCCCTACTCTCTCACTGCCTCCCCCTGCTGGCAGAGGAGGGCACTGGCCAGGCCTGACCCAGACAATGGACCTCATTCATTCCCATCACAAGTTGTTAGGACAGAGAGAGACTTTTCAAGAAGCCATCCGGGTTCAAGTGCTGCTTCTGCCCCTCAGCGGCTATGTGGCCTTGAGAATGTTCCTTGGCCTCTTCAAGCCTCAGGTTCACTGTGTATAAAATGGGCATAACATTAGAACTTTTCTCTTGACGTTCTTGTGCGGATGAAGTTTGAACAAGAAGGTAAAGCCCGTAGTCGCCTGGTAAGAGCCCAGGAAGCGTCCACTAGGTGTGAGGGCACAAGAGTCATGCCCTCACATCGAGACCCACCATGCCCTTAAGGGCAAGTCCTGTGATGCTAACATTCAGCCGCCAAGCTGACGGGCTCCCGGGGGCTGCCCAAACCACACCCTGTCCTCCTCTTAGCCCAGAGCACTGACCGCAGGGCACCCTGACTGCCTTGCCATGGGTTCTGGCCACCCGTCCCGGGATAGGGCCTTGAATGTCATGTCCACTTTCAAAGCTGCCCCTCTCTGCGGGCCTGGACCATCTGGTCCCAGCTTAGGATCAGAAAAGCTGCCCAGAGGCTGCCTGGCACGCACCTGGGCGCCGTGGGCAACGTGGCCTGCATGCCGAAGTGGGCGGCAAACCCATGTGCCCAGCCTGGCGCGGCTCAGATGGGCTGGTGCACTGCAGTATAACGGCCTTCGACTTAATATATGCTAATTAGATTTTAATGGCATTCAGATTTCCAACAGTGGTGCAGTATTCGCCGTGGTAAGTTATAATCATATCTAATTGGTAATTCTAACATAACAAATTTCTTGGATAAATTATTCTTAGTTAATAGTCCCCTGGGAACAACCTCAACACGCACGCGCACACACACACACACGCACATGCACACGCACGCACACATATGCATATATTTAAGGGGAAATTGAGAAAAAAGAACAATGTGGGAGCAGGCTCACAGTGAGGCAAAGTTGTTGTCTAAAACCTGGACTCCTTCAGGACCTCAGCCAGAGCCTCCAATAAAAGCCTTTGGGGTTGTTAGAACCCCAAACAATCAGAGCATCCCGAGGCTGGGCGTGGTGCCGCGTTCCAAAGTCAAGGCTATTGTCTTCGAGGGTAGGTACCCCTTCTGGTAGACATCCCCACCCCTAGGTGGTAGTGGCAAGAGGGGCCACTGGGCTCAGGCCTCAGCCCCTACTGGGGGCATGGACCCTCTATCTCTGGGGAGGCCTGTCCTGGCTGCAGAAGCTCCTCCCCCAGCCCCCCACCAGCAAGATTGGTCCGCCCTGGAATTCCTTCCTGGTACAGATTCCAAGATAGCAAAAGGAGCGAAAGGGGGACCCAGTGGCTGGGTTAATATTTTCTTTACTAGGCAGAAATAGCTCAGTTGAGTGTAATTCCAGAAAAAAAGGATGGGGGGCGGCGGTGAGGCTCCCTTCTTCACTTTGCTGCTAACCTGCAGGAACCCTGGGGGAGCTGGGCAGGGCCTCAGTTTTCCCAGCTGTAATATGGGTTGAAACTCAACATGCCTTTGTGCTTTAGCTGGAAGGAAGAAGCCTTTTCTCTGGTGTTGGGGTGAGCCGTGGACCTTATGTAGCACACAAAGGGTCTGCCCTGGGCGTCCACAGGGAATGTTCTCTCCTGTTTCTTTCCGGCGGCTCCGGGCCACAAGAGAGTGTGGCACTCACCCCCTGTTGGCAGCGGTTTACGGCTTGTGCCACAGAGGGTGGTGGTGCGGTCACCCGTGTGTCACCCCACCGAGTGGAAGCAGAAAACGGGGAAAGAGAGTCACTGCTTACCCATAGCTGTGTGATGCTAGGAAGTCCCTTCTTCCCTGGACGTTCACTTCTCATTCTACTTATTAAATGGGTCCAGTAGTACTTACACGGTTGTTGTGTGGACTGATTGAAACAACCTTGTAAAGGATGTGAGTTGGCAAATGTGAGTTTCTCTCCCCATTCTTTTCCTTCTCCATTCCCCTTCCCTTATGCTGGGATGATCTGAAGGCACAGCATGACCTTGGGGAAGGGGAAGGAGCCCCACGAGATCTCTTTTATCTAGCACTAAAACCTGGAGACTACTGTTAGCATCTGGTGCCAAGTGAGTAATGACAGGTAATATTTACTGAACACATACTATGCACCAGACAGCTTTCTAAGTACTTTATAAACACTCTTACATTCAGCCCTAAGAAGAGGGTACGGTTATTATCCTCATTATATAGACAGATAGGACACTAAAGCACAGAGAGGGTGTGTGAATAGCCTAAGGTCACACAGCTAGTTGAAAGCCAAGCCAGAATTTGAACCCAGAAGAGTGTGGCTGAAGAGCTAACCTCCATCACCACCACACGGTACTGCCCTTGTGCCAACCACAAGTTGAGATCATTAGACTAGGAGAATGATCTGCCTTGGTGGAGCTTTCAGGGAGAAGGGAGGGAAAGACCTGAGTCCTTGCTCTACACCTGGCACAATGCTTCTCACCTGCGGAGGCAAAATTACCCAGTGCGTTCAGCCTTGGCACAGATCTAGCTCCCGGACTTCTTTGCTGTGTGAACCTGAGCAAGTGGCATAACCTCTCTGAGCCTCTGGTTCCTTATTTGTAGAATGGAGATAACGCTTCCTCTGTTGTGAAGTTCAAAGGCGATGATGCGCGCACAGTGCTCTCAGCATGGTGCCTGGCACATAGAGAACATCTGAACCGTGGTAAATTCTTAAATATGGGAATGTCGATATTTACGTAGATTCTTGCATATGGAAATGTTGATATTTAACTTATCACACACATCCTGTAAGTTAAGTGTGATTATTCCCATTTCATAGTTGGAAAAACTGAGTTCAGAGAGGCTGAGCAACCTGCCCAAGACCTCACAGTGGGAATGTGGCACAGCTGCAGTTGGAACCCTCGAAGATTTCTACCCCAAAGTCTTTCCAAACCGTGGTCCTCGCTGTGGAGGGGGTGAGCTAGAGAGCCTGGGGGGTGGGGGAGTCACCTGCAGTTTACAAGCCTCGGGCTTCCTTGCGTAGCATCTGTTCCTCCCTGCAGGGGACTTCTCTGGCTGCAGGGGTGAGCTCAGCTCCCGCGATCGGTGCATAACCATTCCAGCTTCCTTGCCTCTTAGCGGGGCCAGTCTGAGGCTTCAGATGTGTGCGTGCAGAATCTAAAGAGTCCCCTTGGAATAAAGCCCCAGTTGCCCAGCTGGTAACTCACCCATGAACCACCCTGGATGGGCTTTCCTTTCTTCCCTATCCCGGCTGCCTGACTCTCACTGTGCTTCCTGGATCCCCTCCCAAATAAACTACTTGCACTCAATCCTCGTCTCAGGGTCTGCTTTTGGGGAAACCCAAATTAAGACCCCCGGCCACTTGAAGCATGGGTTACCCATGGCTTAGTGCAATGGCAAGATTATGAGCTCTTTATCCAGCCAGATGTAGGCTCAGATCCCCGAGCTGTGCCTGTGGGCTGTGTGTGACCTTAAGCAAACGACTCACCCTCTGAGCCTCTACTTGCTCATCTGTAGTATAGGGAACATCTGTCCATAGAACCAGTGTGATGGAGCCCCCGGCAGATGGTCGGGGCTTAATCCATGTTTGTTGTTCTCAAGGCAGATGATCCCAGATGGGCACTTCTCTTGAGCCCCAGATCTGCTGGACATCGCCATGAGCACGGTCCTCCTGCAAGCTCAGCTTGTCCAGCGTCAAACTTGTCACCGTCCTCCTGTGTTCTCATTCCTGGACTTTTATTCCTGGACTCTGAGTGTGCAAGCCGAGGACCTCTGGCTCATTACCGCTGCTCCCTCGCTCTCACTAACCACCATTCCTGGAGGTCTGGGGGCTCCCCCCTGAGCCTGCCCCTCCTCCAGCCCCACCATCCGGCCCTGCCCCTGGGATCAGACGGGGGATCAGACCTGGGTGCTGCTGTACACTGTATGTTTGTGTCTGGGCAGGTCAAGTAGCCCCTCTGAGCTTTGTCTCCGAATTTGGAACGTGGGGGCAGCGTTGTTTTAAGGTCTAAAGCATCCAGCCCAATGTGCAGTAAATAATCAAGGCTTGGCACATCCCTCCTCTCTACCCAGCGTCGCTGACCTTCACGGGATCTCTCCCCCAAACTGCTTATGCAACCGCCTAACTGGCCTCCCTATGCCAAGAGCAGCCTTCTCAAACTTGACTCGGCCCACAGGCATCTAGGATCTTGTTAAAATATAGATTCTGGTTCAGCAGGTCTGGGGTGGGGCCTGAGGTTCTGCGTTTCCATCAAGTTCCCAGGGGATGCTGATGCTGCTGGTCCGGGGACCACACTGAGTAGTGAGGACCTAGAACTCTCCCCCACCAGTACTCTCCTCTCTGCTTCTGAGCATCGTCCATGATTCTGATGCTCTCACCGCTGGCTCGAAAGCTGTGGCTGGCTTCCCATTGCACTGTGTGGATAACAAGAGCTAACGCTCATGGCACACTTCGGGCGTGCTAGGCCCCGCTCTAAGTCAGAGCTTTCCAATCTTCGTCCATTGAGCTCTCTGAGATGAACGCCGTGAACACCCACTTTACAGAAGAGGAAATGGAGACACTGAGAGGTTAAGCCAAGTAGCCACGTCACACAGATCATGACGGGGCCAGACTTCGGACCCAGGTCTGCGCGCCTGACTGCTCTGTGGGCCCCCCTTACGGAGTCCCATCCCCTCAGGCTGGGATTTAAGGGACTTTCCCTGTGGTCAGAGAAGGAAGTTCCCTGTAGGAGGTGGAGTTCAAGGCGGTGGGTCGGGGACACCAGTTTAGGAAAGGACTCCTCCAAAATGCTTTCTCTCTGGGGCCCCGGGAACTCCGGGGCCAGTGGATGCCAGGCGGGAGGGAGCGCCGGCCTGGGTGGGAGGCGAGGGGAGGGGGGGAAGGACAGGGGTTACAGTCCAGGCGGCAGGGGGGACCCCCGCCCCGAGGTCGATGCAGCCCACAGCTCGGGCTCCGCTGTGTGCACTGACATTTAGGCCTGTCGCTGACAACTGAGCCCATTTGACAAAAACGCATGTATTTTGCACATCTAGTTCCTTCCACCCATCACTCAGGGCTGTCGTTCCCGAGGAGGCCAAGGACATAACTGCTGACACAACAGCTTAAGTGCTTTTTGGAAAACTCACTCCCCGCTCTGGTCCGTGGCTCCACCTCCCTGGCCGGGCTCCTGGGCCGGGCTCTCTTGCTCCATCTCGGTCCCTGTCTCTGTCTCTTGTTCTCCTGACTGTCTCTCTGTCTCCCCTCTTTGTCTCCGTGGCCAGACTGGCTTCTGGTTCCCCCTCTCCTTTTCTCTCCTTGTCGCTCATCCCCTCCCCTCCCATGCCCTCAGTCTGTCTCTCTCTCTGTGTCTGTCTCTCTGTCTCTCCCTGCCTCGGCTCATTCCCATTCACGCCCTGCCTCTTCAGCTTTCCCCTCATCTCATTCAGTCCAGGTGTTGGTCTCTTTCTGTTTTGCAGGTGGCCAGCCGGACTGGAGGATTCTCTTCCGGAGTCTTCCCCAAGGGACCCCCATCTCAGTCCTCTCCATCCCTCACTTCCAAGTCCCTCTGAGGAGCCTCCGGTCTCCCCAGGATCTCTGATCCCAGGGTGAGCCTGACCCACAGCGCCCCAAGCAGCTTTCCTGGGTCACGGCCCCTTTCCCCACCCCCACCCCATACCCCACCCACCGCACCCCCGCTTTCCTTCTCACCAGCAGTCAGGGCTCCTGGGTGAGTCTTCCCCACACTGGCCGCCCACCCACGCTGCCCTGGGAAAGCAGAGGTGTGCATCCAGGTTTGAGGGTCTGCCTGGGGCTGTCAGCTCCCCTGCAGGGGCAGAGCCCCGGGGCCCTTGATTTTGATTTTGTTTTCCCAGCTCTGTGTACATGGGTACATTCCATAAAACCTACAGCTTTTCTGAGGTCGGGATAGCGACTCTGAAAACCCCGAGAGGTGTGGCACCAGAGCCCCGAGTCGGGCCCACGGTTCACTGCTCCGCGTCTCCCCTTGGAGAAGGGGGCTGTGCCCTGGGCAGAGATGCGGGGGGCAGAGGCGGGTCTCCAGAGCTGCTCCTGCTTGGGCCACAGCCCAGCCCAGGTAGAAGCAGGAAGAGGGGGTGTCTCCAGTCAACAGAGGAGCCATGTGACTCCCCCTCAGCGGTGCTGTGGGGCTCAGCACCCCGTGGCTGGGGAGCAGTTAGTGACAAGGGACCACCGCAGAGCTGGCACAGACCCTCCTTCCCGGAAGGGGCAGCACTGGGGTGAATGTCGTGTGCCTCCCCCACTTCCTGTGACCTGAGTGATGGGGGGCGGACCCCAGTGGTTCACAGCTCGAGAACCCAGGCCAGAGAAGGGTGTTCCCACTCGGAGCCACCACACGAGACAGCAAATGGCGGCTTCCTAGTGACAAGCGCAGCTCTGAGAGCCCCAGCAGGAGGAGGTGGACTGATGCCCTGGCCCATAGGCTGGGAGTGGGGGATGGGAGTGGCCCCCTTGAGGCCCAGCAGGGGTCTCTGCACCTGCCTGGTCATTCGGGCACAGGATCAGTGGGCATTGTGGGCACAGGGCCGGGGAGGCAGCTGACCAGCCTGAGGGTCCTCTGCAAAGCCAGAGCACCACGGCTGCGGGGGGTGTGGGGAGGGGGGACCACCTGCAGATGGTGCACAGGGATTAGAACTCACTTGTGGCTGGGAAGAGCAGTGGGCAGAGATGGAGCTTCCAGGGGGGTCAGGAACTCTGTGGTCAGGCCCTGACCGGCAGCCTTTTATAAGACAGATGTGCCTCCTTAGGAGACACAAAGCAAACTTGCAGCCTTCTGCTTCCCAAAGACCTGCCCCATTTGATGCCTGAGAGACAGCTCAGGAGCCCGGAGGGACCTGGGGCCAAACTGTGAAGTTTGCAGAATTGACTTCAATGCCTTCTTCTTATCCTTCGAGGCCTGGCTGCAATGTCACCACCTCCTAGAAGCCTCCCCTGACCTTCCTCAATGAGAACAATCTCTCACTCTTTCTCTGACCCCACCGTGCTCTCTCATATATTTATTCCAACACTTACTACATGGGACTTCAGCCCTTTTCCCCTCAGTCTGTCATTCCAGATGGACTGGGAGCTCTTCGATGGCACGATCTCTATCTCCCTGCCTGGCATCTGCCCAGGCCAGGGGGATGCTGGGAGTCTGTCAAATGAGTGATGAAGCGAGCAGAAAAAGAAATGAAGAATCCGTCTGCCCTCTGAGGCTGGGCTCTGCCCTACACATCCCTCCTTCCCTCCTTCCAATCCCAGGTTGAACAAACCACTATTTCCAGTCTGCTCAGGGCACCAAGTCCTCAAACTTAGAGCCCAGAGCAGGCGGCCACCCCATCCCCTGTGGCACTCAGCTGGCTTTCTTTGGGCGTGTCCCCTGCCACTTTATGCAGTTCATCCACTTGCTGCTGAGGTATTAATGCACTTCAGGGGTCAGTGGAGCCCAATGACCGCACCGTTAATAGGGCAAAGCAATTCCAATTTCATGCCTACATGGGTTTCCCTCTATTAAGGCAAAGAGAGGGAAAAAATCTTTCTTTTTTATTCCTTTCAGAAAACAGGCAAAGGCATTGGGTGACAGAGGCTTAAGTAAATTACTGGCAGGCAGCAGAGGGGAACAGGTGGCTCATGTGAGACAGAACAGAGCTTTGGGGAAGAAGGAAGTAGGATGAGGAGGCGGGTGGCACTGTGTGGTTGTCGCCTGCTGATCTGGCCTGGATGTTTATAGTGATGAACATCTGAGAGCCCCCAACACTTGAAAATCATCTGCTTTGGCATTGCTATCCACCTGCAACATGCAGGCATGCAAATATTTATTGAATGATTGGATCACATAGGGGGCCACAATGGCCCTAAGACTGCCTCCTCCCCTATGTCCACACATTATGCAATGTGACTTTGCAGCTCTTCTCATCAAAAAGTCCAATCTAGGGGCACCTGTGTGGCTCAGTAGGTTAAGTGTCCAGCTCTCGATTTCAGCTCAGGTCGTGATCTCAGGGTCATGGGATCGAGCCCCGAGTCAGGCTCTGAGCTTGGCATGGAGTCTGCTTGAGATTCTCTCCCTCTACCCCTCCCCCTGCGTGTGCACTCTCTCTTTCTAAATAACTAACTAACTAAAATCAAGTCCACTCTATTTCTCTACCCCTTAAAGCGGGGCTGGCCTTATGACTTGCACTGGTGAACAAAATCCAGTAGAAGGGACAGGAGTGCAGGTTCCCCTGGACCACAAGAGGCCTGTGTGCTTCAGCTCTCTCTCTCTTGCTCCTCTGCTTCCCATGGGCTGGCCTGCTGGAGGATGACGGATGATATGGGGGCAGAGCTGAGTCATCCCAGGGAAAGTGACCCTAGCCCAGGCAGCCCGCAGCTGACTACAGATGCAAAAGGGAGCCCAGCCTCAATCAGCTCAACCTGGCTCAGATCAGCTGCATAACGAAAATAATAAACAGCTGTCATTGTCGATGGTTGGGGATGTTTGTTACACAGCAGCATTGTGGCAGTTGATAACTGCCACAAGGGCCACATGACAGTGTTCCTAATTAACCTGCAGCATTCACCACGCTCCTTGGCCCATGGCACCTGCTTCATAAATATTGGTTGAATGAAGTAATGTACTTTGGGAAGCACTGATATAACTACTTGTCTTTCCCCACAGTACATAGTAAATTGTCCTACCTCTAAGCTTTTGCTCGTTCCATTCCCTCTGTCTAGAATATTCTCCTCCATTCCCTGCCTGGCCAACCTCTCTTTTTGCTTCTGGCGTCTGTTCATCTGACATCTGTTCTCTTTGGTTTCCTCTGACCCACCTCTCCTACCCCAGCAGAATGAATTTCTCCCAACTCAGTGCTCCAGAGCCCTGGGGAGGTGCCGAACGCTCATCACACTGACTTACCTTGGCTAGTTGGGTAAATGTTTTCCCCCCACTGGACCATGAGCTCCTTCAGGGTAATAGCACATCTTGCTCATCTCTGCAGCCAGGACGCTTAGCAAAGGGCCTGGCCCATAGCAGGCCTTTGAGAGGTGCTGATCCATTCATTCATTCATTCACTCACTCATTCACTCACTCGCTCACTCACTCAATAGCTGTTCAGCACCTGCCACATGCCAACGAGATCAGTGGAACAGCTTCATCCTGAGCATGAACATAGTCATAAATGTGTGTTGTTACATGCCACTGAGGTTTGGGTTGGTTTGTTTTGCCGCACTATTGTGGTAACTGCTGACTATTACACTTGGCCCTGAGGAGTCTCAGATTTCCTGAGAGAGTCCGGCCACTTCCCATATCTGGTAGCTAGGATTGGGGTGAGGCAATGAGGTGCAGCTCCGCTCCCCTTCCTGGGAGGAGCACGTCTTCCATCTCTGCCATCACCCCCTCCCCAGCGCCCGTCCCGACACTGGGCACCAGGGGGTACCAGCTGCTGCTATAGAATAAATGAAGAATTCAGAGCCCCAGATGAAGGTGGGGAAAATTGTTTTGTTTTAATTAAACTGACTGAAGAAGCCAGGACACAGACAGAAAGAGACTAAGAACAGACTGGAAATAGTTTAGAAAAGAAATGAAAACCGATCGCAGAGATGTCAGTGCTGGGTGGAGTGGCGGGAGCAGGGGCCGAGGCTTCACGTCAGCTCCAGGACCACTGTCAGGGCGAGCACCAAGGTGAGCCGGACGCCAGGAGGGCCAGAAGCAGAACCTGTGCCGGGCGGCAGGGTCAGGGTCAGGGTCGGGGCTGCTGACCCTGATGGGTGCGGCAGGGTGCGGATCCCCGAGTGGCAGAGCTTCAAAGGGCCCCCCCGCCCCGCAAAGTCTGGATTCAGCAACAGGATGTGCTGGGTTCAAATCCCAGCTCTGCCACCTGTCCCACCAAACTTGGTGTGACCCTTTCCGTGTCCCAGGGCTGCTGGGCTGAGCCTGGTGGCCATGGGATCATCCAGTGGGGACCAGGTGTGGGGGCCTCCATTGTGAAATGTGTGAGGAGGGGAGGGCTGGTGGGCTGGGGAGCAGTGTCTGGGTGCCGTGGGGGTGGTGCTCAGGTTGGGTGGCAGCTCAGGGAGGACAGTATCAGTGTCTCCAGCCAAGGCACCTGACTATTCTCCCCGATGCTCTATGGAGTGGTCAAGAGCCCAGGGGGGCACAACTCTAAGGTCAATGCTGGACACATCCTCTTGGGGCCAGGGCACTAAGCTCTCTGAGCCAAGAGGGCTAGAGTCATTGTAGATAGTGGTGGTGGGGCAGGGGAGGGGGCACACTAGGTCCCTGGAAATCCCCACTGGCTGGTTTGGGGTGCTGAGTCCCCCATTTATTGCCTCAGCACCCACTCCTCACCACCTTTGACCCAGACTGCTGAACTAGAGGACATTCGCCTGCCTGAGGCTCGAGGGACAGGCAAGGGCATACAAAGGGGCCGCTGGGGGGACCAGGACGTCCTGGAGCCTTGCAAATCACTTGATTTTAAGCAAGCAGCTCTGAGAGTGAGGACTTACCATTGGAGTCCTCTGTTCCTCTTGCAATATTTGGGTTTTCTGTTGGGAAGAATAGAAAGAGAACTGGATGGGGGCGGCATTCAGAACTCAGGAAAGGAGCTCCCCTGTACCCAGCACCTGCCATGTGGTATCACGACAGCTGAAAGCCTCTGTGGGGGGGAGGGGGTAGTGTCAGCCCCATTTTACAGATGCAGAAACTGAGGGAGGTTAAGTGCTTGCCCATGGTTGCCCAGCTAGGAAGTGCTGGCTCTGGGATTTGACCCCAGAGCTCTCTGGTTTTCAGCACTGAAGTCCAGTATTTCGTGTAAGGCATCCTCTCAGGGCAAATGTAGGGGACCCGGGCCCTTGATGTTCCCTCCTCCCTGGGACAGCTCCTGCCAGGGCCGCGCCTGGTCGTCCTCCCGGTCCCCAGTCGGGGCGGCGTACCAAATACGATGAGCCGGGTGTGGGTGTCGGTGGAGCCCAGGGGGTTCTGGGCCGTGCAGCGGTACATGGAGCCGTTGAGCTCGGCGGGGACCCGCTCCAACACCAGCTCCTTCCCATCAAACTCGGTGCTGCCATCCAGGAGGCGGCTTCCGACCCGTGTCCATGTGAACATGGGCTCCGGGAAGACTTCATTCTGTGTGGGTCAGGGAAGGGGGGCTCGGGTCACAGGAGGAACAGGAAGGGGCCAGAGGCCTCTGGAAACACAAGGCCATCCGATGGGTTGGGAATGGCTGCCCGGAACCCCAGGACGAGAAGGACTCTAGGACTTGACAGGACGTCAAGGTCCATGAGCTATGTCTGCTGTGAGTTCTGGATGGGTCAGCAAACATACGTGCAAGTCTTGCCAGTCCTCGTCAAAGCCAATTGTGCCCCACAGACCAGGACACCGAGGCCCGCGGGCTGAGCTGGAGGTCAAGCATGTGCTGCCTGGGATGACGTGCCCACCGGTGCCCCTCCCACCTCCCATCACCCTTCCAGATGCTCAGGAAGAGGCCGACCTGAAATCCATGGACCAGAATCCTCACTGTGTCCCCGACCCGGGCTCTGCTGGGCGTCATCATGATTTTGGGTCCTTTGGGGGCAACTGTAAGGAGAGGAAAGCCAGGTCAGAGAGTATTTTTTTTTTTTTTAATTTTTTTATTGTTATGTTAATCCCCATACATTACATCATTAGTTTTAGATATAGTGTTCCATGACTCATTGTTTGTGCATAACACCCAGTGCTCCATGCAGAACGCACCCTCCTCAATACCCATCACCAGGCTAACCCATCCTCCCACCCCCCTCCCCTCTAGAACCCTCAGTTTGTTTTTCAGAGTCCATCGTCCAGGTCAGAGAGTATTGTATGCAGGGATCACCCCCACCCGGCCTTGCCTCCTCCCTAGCCTCTCCTTCCAGCTCGGCTCTCCCGGCAGAAATCAGAGAGCCAGCAGATGTGCGTGGTCTCCCAGGCCCTGCCAAGTTCGTTCTCTGAGAACGAAACTAAAGGACTATTAATTAAACCACGAGCCACGCGTCTGAAGTGCCACATGGGGCTGCGGGCAGCATGGGTGGGAAGAGGGGGAGCGCGGGGAAGCCTTCGGCAGCCACCTCCGCCAGCCGGGGGAGGCGGGGTGGGAAAAGGAGCCCTGACCCAGGCCGCCCAGGGCAGATTCTGGCCTAGTGCGCGTGCCCTTGGGCCTGTCACTTGCCCTGCTCTCCGCAGGTACACAATGGCAACAATGTGAGCAGCTCCTGCCCACCCCGCTATGCTGGCTGTTAGGGGGGCGGCGGGCTGGAGGGCTAACATTTACCGAGAGCCTACGGCGCGCCAGGCCTTGTGCTTCACCTCGTGTAACTTCCCAACCTTCTGGATTGTCCCTGTAAGGAAGCCAAGGCCTGGCAAGGTGTGGGGCGGGGGTCAAGAAGCTTCCTCCCCTTCTTTATTAACCCTCAAGGCTGTGAAGCCGGTTTGCAGGTGGGAGCCCTGCATAGGGGAGGGTGGCCCTGGGTTATTTTGTCTGCTCTTTGTGTCCCGCTGGGATGGCACTATCCTGCTGCAGCCAGCAGAGGGTGCCCAAGGGCACCCCGCCGGAGAAGTGTGACCCCCTTCCCTGTCCAGGTCAGATTGCTTATGAGGCTGGGCACCACGAAACCCATTCTGCGGCCATAAACCCGGCCCTCAGGAGGGTCGTGGCTTGCCAGAGGTGTGGCCTCAGCACAGGCAAGGAGGTGGCAGGAGCAGGGCTTGGTGGCACACAGGTCTTCAGAGGGAGGCCCGGAGGCTGGGGGCGCTGGGGAAGAAGGGGAGGGCAGAAGGCTGTCTTCCACTTGGGCAGCCAGACTCCCTCCCTGGCTTTCTGAGCTGCCTGTTCCCAAGGACTCCTATGTGGCACCGACCCGAAGGTCAGTGGGGGACAGGAGGGGGGTCTGCTCCGCCCTCACTCTGAGCTCCATCCTGGCAGCTGTTGACCTACCAGCGCCTTTGCAGCAGATGGGCCTCTGCACGCCCCCTCACTGCCTATCAAATGTTGCTTCCACAAGCCAGGCCCACTGCTGTCACCCTCCCCACTCCCACCCCCACCCTGAGAGCCACCAGAAGCTCCTGGCAGCTGAATCCTGCCCCCTTCCTTGCCTGCTCCTAAAACACAGCACTGAGAGTGACCAAAAGGAATGTTCTCAGCCCCTGGACTTTTCCTGCTCTCCACCCCTGGATACACAGAAAGAGTGGGGGTCCAGAGACCCAGGGTTGGGGCCTGGGCTTCTGCTCTCTGACGACCTGACTTGGATGTGTCAGTTCAAATTGTTGGGCCTCAGTCTCCTTACCTATAAGTGGGGAGAATAGGCTACTATACTATTTGAGGAGTTGCTCTGAAAATAATAATGGGGGACAGATAGGAGGCTATAATATGAAATGTAAAGTAGTGTGCATCTGCCCAGGGGAGTGCAAAAGATCCTGATTATATAAGTTGCCCTCCTTACCTCTCCTGAGCATTCTGCTGCAAGAACAGCCTTGTGAAATCTCATGGAAAAGTCCCTCTAGGCTTTTCCAGGAATTCTGGGTGTTTACTAAAACATCCATCCATCCATTCATCCA